>NC_056726.1:1836128934-1836436434 GCF_019279795.1 Protopterus annectens
GCAGGCTGACCCGGGAGTTATGCCACTCAGGCCTCAAGCTGGCATAGAGGTTCTGCAACAGAACATTCAATCTCTCTACGCACCACAGCCCAGACCGTTTGAAGAGTGATAGGTGCCCCTCCACCCACGCTTGCACAGGGGACCAAGCCCCATCCCCTGCCGCACTTCCACCCGAAGGTGGCACAGGGCCAATGGAGGAGCAGGTCCCAATCTGGGCACCAGATCTGCTGGTGCCAGGTGCCATGGCCAGCTGAGGTGGGACAGGTGGGTCCGCTGGGACTGGCCTTCCCATACAAACTATGTTTTGGAGAGTTTAATAAAGATATGGATCAGTAACAGTCAACAGCATTCCCAATTAGTTATAACAGCATGCAGAAGTATTCCCATTAAACCAACACACCAGATTTTCAACAGTTGAAAAGCAAGCATAACACATGCATATATAGAACAATAGTGGACATTACAACAGCATGCAGGTTGAATTGATGGCAACAGGCCACCAATATTGTGGTATTGTAACAGGGCACATACATAGAAATAAATGCAAATATTTATAAACCAATAGGGCATATGTCTCAACAAATGTTTTGAGATTAGACATACCGATTGAGGTGTGGAATTGCATTTTTTATGCACATGGAGTAGGGCAGGAAAAGACAGCTCAATTAACAACTTTTATATCCTTCTAGTTTTCACTACATTCCTATTAACTGCAGTTATATGTCCCTTACATGTAATATTACACTACCCAATGTCCTTATATTGTGCAATTGGATTTTGCTAGATCATTATATACATGAGCTGTATCTTACATACAAACTGTCCAAGATGCAGATGTTACTGAAACATATTTTGAGAGTTGCTCACACACATTACTGCTAAGATGGTACACTGACAGATCTACTTTCATATAATTATCTAGATACGTTCAAGTGAAAGTATCAGTTATATATTAACAGCTCCTTACATTTCTGGAAGCACACTGACATTTATGGGGAACACAATACCAAGTTACTCATGTGCCAGATTAACTTGTACATGCTGGCCATGAACCAACAGTTGAGGGCTGTACGTATGCAGATAAGCTACTGGCACTTCCTTCATCCACGTTATATGGGCCTACCCAAGTGTGGGTTGACACTGCTTAATACAATAATACTATTTGTAGAATGCAACAGTACAACAACATATCAAAGAAAATGACACAGATGCACTCCATGAATCATACATTTATTAAAGGATTATTACACCTTTATTTATTGGGTTAAAAGACTTTTTGAAGGTTCTCTCATTTATTTTATATAACAGTACATGCAGAATAATTACTAACATTCCTCATGATGCAGCCTTTGCAGCCTATCATCATGGGCTTGTAGGTTCATAGCCTGGTTACCTGCAGCTGTGAAGTAAATGCAGTGATATTGAGAGATACCTATCCATAGTATAGACAAGCATAGCAATTCTTAACTACTTAATACAATGGCTACTTACTCAGTACTGGGGCTGTAGGCATCGTACGGGATTCCTGGATCCACTGGTCCAGTTGATCCTCCTTATGTCGCTTCAGGTCAGAATAATGGTGCCTGACCTGCTCACCAGTCCGAGGAACACCAGTGGCACTGGTGAGATCATGGGCAAGACTGTTCCAGGCCTCTGTTTTGTATTGGGTACCCTGGTACTGGCCCCGCAGGAGTCTTTCCTCATGATTTTGGATGAGGAGCCAAACCATAATTTTGGAATCCTGGATGCCCCAGCATTGCACTCTAAACTGAGTGCCTTCACTAACACCAGCCTTGCTGACTGCAGAAGGAAGCTGCAACCAGTTATAGCAAGTATTTCAACCTGTGGAGCTTAAATATGCCTCATTTCCCACACTTATTTGTGATTGACCAGTTTTGGAAAAACTCAGCTGTAGGCATGCCTGCTTAGCTGATGTTGGCAATTTTTAAAATTCCTTTGATACATATGTGTCTTTTGAAAGTGCATGTTTGCGAAATGCTGTCATGGCTTAGTGGTTAAGTACTGTGACTATAGTGTACAGTATCCTGAGTTTGAGCTCTGTCACTGCTTTTTATTTTCCTGCTGGGCAGACCTGACTGGTTAAGGAACAGTAAAGCAGGTGTGAGTGTGTTTACCTGATTTTGCTCAGCTTTGCCCAACTTTGCCCGACGTTGCCAGACATTGCCCAACATTGCCCGACATTGCGCTAGTTCACGCAGTGCACAGCTACGCGCAAATACGTTGTGGTTATACTGGTTAGCATGGTGTGCAGCTACGCGCAATTGTATTTAAATATGCTCAGTAATGGTAAAATGTGCTTAGCAGTGCTTTTTATTGCTTAAAATAGGGTACTCATGCCTCAGAATGCATAACCATTTCATTTCACCTTTATATATATATATATATATATATATATATATATATATATATATATATATATATACATATATATCTATATATATAATTTGTTCACTACTACATTTAACATTTCAATGCTTTTTACAAAACTTATACATAAAAATGTCAGGAAATATTTTTGTATACAGATTTCCCACAGAAAATGGAATGTGCAGTAGTGGGACTTGAACTGGGAATGCCTCCTCTTTGTGCAAAGGCTCTAACCACTACACTATCACTATGTTGCTTAATTTGCATATATTTTTCTTGTTATCCTCTTCTGGTGTCTAAGCTTCTAACTGTAGCTAAGCAATGGGCAAACCCGCGCAAACCCATGCAACTACGGGCCGCTATATCGGAAGAAAAAAAAATATTTTTATTTTTAATTTTGTAAGTTGTTTAACATATGGGGAGTGTAGTGTTACATTGTACACATGTGAGCGGACTCGCTCATGTAACTGGAAATTGCGGCATTTCTTCATCGCAGGGGAGTGGATTTTTGGACTGCTCTGCAGTCCGACATGCCCACTACACTCATCCACACTCCATGTAAGCTTTAGAGTTGAGGCAGCGCGCCCTCATTAATATGCATGGCGTGCTGCCATCATACTCTTACACTGGCACTTCCGTGTAAGACTAATCTAGTCTTACATGGAAGATTAGTAAATCCGGGGTAAGTCTTTTCACCTGTGCTGAAATTTTTAGTTTGTTATTTGCGATAGTGCATGATAGATCCTGATCTGTTCCAATACTGCACATTGCTTTTATCACATCTATATTTCTTAGTAATTTGTTGATCTATTCCCTCTTCTATAATCTTGTGGTAGAACTTTATCAGTTATTAACTTAACAGTGCAGTAATATATCCTGTTTACTTCTGTTATATCACATGGGTCTCTCTGAACAGTCCTAATTACTGTGTTCATTTGTTTTATCAGACTTCTGACTTTTTGGGATTTATTAACCTTCTGCAGTCTATTTCTTCCATTGATCTTGATATATCTATCCATGTCTATTAAATCAAGCAACTCTTCTCTTAGCTTATTTTCTTTCAAACTAAGGGCACATCCCTTGTTTTCCAGTTCCTGCGGATATTCTATAGAAGACTGTATAACATCTTCCTGTGGCACATTCTCTTCAACTTCATCCCGTGCCATCCGTTGCTGTATCATATGGGAACTCACTGGCCTGTCACTCCTCAACACTGACTGCATCAGAATTTCCACAGTTTCTTGTTCCTTCCCTTGCTGTCTAGCTTCAAGTGAATGTTTAAACTGGTTTCCAGTGGAAGGCTCCAAATTATCTTCCTATGGCACCTGACCAATTGCTTCCTGTTCCACTGGTTTCCCCTTAATTTGGATATCCATTACTCTATCCTGTTGTGGTGCTTTCTGAATTAGTTTTTCTACATTAAATCCTTCACTTTGCAGGTACTCCATGACCTCAGTTTCGATTTCTTTAACTTCTCCATTACTACTCCCCTTTTCTTCTTTTCCTCTTTATCTTCTTATTTTTTGTATTGCAAAGTTGTCCATGTCTGGATTCCTTTGTCTGTATTTCTCTTCAAATATCTTTGGTGCTGCTCTTTTTGTATTGCTTAGTTTTGCTTTCTCCTTTGCATAAATATTGCACCATATTAAATCTCTTTTTCTTTCCCACTGTATGCTCAGTATGTGTGCACTGCTTCTGAGCCAGAGCCAGCATCCTCCCACTACTAGTACCTACAATCTGATGTTCTGCTGCAGGGGCTCACCAGTTATGCTAGCCATAGGTGTCAGACAATCACATACAGGTGTGGAGTACACACTGACCTAACCAGCGTATGTCAGGAATGGTTAGGGAGACCTGGACAATCTGTGAAATAATCCTGTATGACATTGGCAGACTGAGAGGTGCTCAGTGACAGTACATGATGTGATATGTCAGCTGTATCCATCAGTATGTACTGTCAGTGTGACGCTCCTACACTGGCCCAGTAATCAAGGAGCCTCAATCCTCATCACTAGCAGAATTGAGGGACATAGACAATGGGAGGATTATAAGTACACACACAGTAAAGTACAATTACCCTTAAGAGCACACAGAAATCACAGTCAGTCTGAGGCTGGTTTCTCCCTCTATGTCCAGATTCCCAATAAGACTCCCCACTGGCACAGCTATATGGTTAACATCTCAGCAAAGTAGTCAAGCCAAAACATCCATCACCCTCTCTGTCCGATCAGTGCTTCATGTCCCTGCCAAGTAGCTGACACACACACACACACTTTGAGATTTGATTTATAAAGCAAACACACACACACTCATGGGAAATGCTGGCACAGGTTTACTAGCTATGGCCCTTTCTGCCCAGATAAAAGGTAGTTATGGTTGCCACTATCCAGTTCTTTATCAGCTGCTCTAAGGCCTTTACCAAAGGGAGATGAGTCCTACTGTGTGATGTGCCTATTATCCAAATGGTAAGTGTGACCAAGACCAAGGCTATTGGAGTGGGCTATACAGTGTCACCAACTATATATGCAAGTACGCTCAGAGCTTACTTAGCTCTACATAGACCAGCCACAATTACAAGGTTTAACTATATTTAACTCATTGCATTTGAGTGATGCCTTCATGTGCGTCTGCAGTTAACTCCTACTGGCGCCTCTATGTGTCAGATATTACATGTTCATATTTACATCAATAACTCCAAAACCATGCTATGCACAAGGTTTTAAAAGATTTCATTGTAAACCTTTCACAATGGCAAACTCAACTGCATTCATATTTGACCTCTGCCTAGTACAGATAAATAGACATTAGCTTTTGTTTTTATGGTATTAATTTGTATAGATATAATTTTCACATTTTTAAATATCTCAAAATCCAAGTAACGCAGACAGAAATCCTTAGCCTCATATGAAAGGTCTCAGCTAGACGAATAAAATGTTGGAAACAGTATGTGTGTAACATGTGTGGTTGCTGAGATATTGTAAGTTGTTTACAAAATATTACAAATGTAATAGTTACTGTATTTATTGTGACTTATAAAATTTGGTTTAATATCTGGAACCTAAAGAATACTACCACTATAAAAATAGTTTGTGATGAAGAGTTTGTCATTTATATTTTTTTCATAACCTCTGTGGTTCCAGAGATATGTACATTTGTTTGAAATGTGAGGATATAATTTGATTCTGTCAAAAGGCTTAGGGTCCGCTCATTGGAAGTTACAATGCAAACCTACTGAGCTCCATTGGAGTGAATGAGTTAATAATAACTAGTAAAGGAACAAGACAATGCATGATCAATACAGTAACTACAGAGTTCAGAATCAAGGGAAATATTTTAAGACAAGATTGCAGGACAGTCTCAGATAAATACAGCAAGCATCTAAAGTAATCTTTACTATATTCCCATCTATATGTAAACAAAATTACTTTTTCCTAGTTCCTTGCTATTAGCTAGGCAAATGCAGGTGAGTGGATGTTGTCAGATATAAAGACAAATACAAAATGCAAAGGTCTTTCTCTGACACAGGTCTGAAATTAATAATCAATATGACAGCTGGGTTTGCTCATCCTAAATCACTCTTTGTCACCTGCCTTCAGTTCCCAGGCTAACAGAAACTAACATACATTTTAACATCTCTGCGTCAGAAGTACATATCTGTCTGATGTTTGTGTAGAACTGGAATTCATAACACAGTTAAACAGTTTTACATTTTCAACCTAGTAATTATTTATGCTTCAAGCAATACAAAATCCTCTAGCTGTAGTCATTTATGTCTGCTTGCTGCACTGAAACTGAGATAACACATTCGTAACACAAGCTCAGCTTATTTTCTTGAAGTTTTGCAAGTTATCTCTGTATGTTCAAGGCTTCCAGCTTCTACTATTAATACATACATTTGCACAGGTAATAGTTTATATACATTTCTGTTCTTTTTCCAGTACAGCACACTGTGGTTACACTCTTGAAGCTCAGTCATACCTCTCAAACTCTTAGAGCAAGACATCTGGACAAAGGCACAAATAAAGGGGGGCAAAGGTCCAAAAATATTTATACTTTTTAAATATTGCTCTTACAAACTTAGACAGTTGAAAAAATAACAGATCTTGCATTCGCATACATTTTCTGAAGGATATGATGTCTGACATTCAAATGTATGCTATTATTTTATGACTTCACTCTTTAATGGTTTGCCAGTGATTTGCCAGAAAAAACACAAATGTATGAGAAAATGACTAAAACTATAAGGCAAAAATGTAGACATTCTGCAAAAATCTGCACAGTTGAGAGGTATGAGCTCAGTAGATAACATTCAGTTCAACACACAATTCTTCACCGGTAGTTTAATATCCACATAACATACAGTTCTCTTACATTTTTAAGACAAGCATATGAATCATATTAATATTCACAAATGACATATGATTATTTACAACATCCCAGTTAGCTGGGCTGGCAGTGTCACAGTCTTTATTGTACAACAGACAATCCAGTAGTAGTCATATGCGAGCTGACCATTGCTGGGGTGACTCAGGGGTCAGAGCTGTGATCTATGTCACTGCAGAGACAACCAGCAGGGATGGCTGTAGGTGCTGGACAGCAGGCGAACAGCAACATGTCAGTCCAGGAAGTGCTGTTGAGACCTGCTGTTTAAATTCTTATTTCCCATGACTGCATCCCCCCATCTGCATTCCATTACATGCTTAATTGTATGACATATCTGGTATAGTGCTGTACTCCTTTGTCAGAAGAAATCCACTTGTAGTGTTGTAAAGAATCACAGTCTGCCTTCATGAAGAAAGTGTCTGACCTGTTTACCATAGGCAGCAGCTTGCCTTTTGTAGGTAATGGTCATGAACAGGTGATGGCCTGTGTACCAGTCTGTGGCTGCCACTTGCTAATTGCATCCAGAACAGCTGGGTTACCTTTCTATTAGCCATGGCATGGCAACACAGTGCTATAATTAAGGCCTTAATGTGGGCCTTTCCCCTTTTCCTGGCCTGTGAGGAGGACATTATCAAGGTGTGGAAGCTACAGCATCACAGAATAGGTGGAAATACTGCCCACTGTTTGGATTGATGTGTTATATCCACAGTTTTGCATGCTATGTCTGACCATTGATAACATACTTTCAGATTCTGTAGCAGTGTGCTGTAAATGTGTGTTGGGGTTATTAAGGAGACAGGCAGATGTGAGTGTCATACATCCTTTTCTATCTGACTTTGCATGCTGCTACAGTTGATGCTGGTCTATCAGCTGTGTATGTTTGTAGGGAGAGACTGTGACACATGTCCCTTAAAACCTTAACATTCCCCCCAACCCTTTATATTTGGCTGTTGTGTGGATGCTCTGCTCTAGGTGTTTGGGAGCAATGTTAGGTCTGTAGCAGGTGGCTGGACATAGTGCTGCATGTGTAGCAGGCCATAGCTGCTGCATTCTGGCCAGGGGTCAGACTAGGAATTGTGAAGACACTTGGGGAGAGCAAGCTGTTACTGTCAAGAGGGTGCAGTGTTAGCTGTTTTGTCACAGCATGGCCTGGTTGAGGGTACCCACAACAGTCCAGGTGAGGCATGTGCCTGTGGTACATATGTTACATAATAGTGCCATCCAAAGAGTGGTAGGAAACATTTATTACACATATTCATAATTGTGAAATGTGTCCCACACTGCAGGCCTTTAATGTGCTACTGTGGATGGCAATGACTGTGGTAGGAGCAACCAGTATTGCTGGACATTGCAGGGCTCAATTATTCCTATGTTGTATTGACATGGATGTAGTTTAGTTGTCATGTGCCACAGACTGGGCTGTGAGCCAGGACTGTGGATGTCTAGATGTGACAGATGCTAGAAATGTAACAGATAGATGTGCCGAGTCATTATTATGGCAGGTGTATTTGTAAGACATATGTGCATGCATACAATATGTACCACAGGATTAGCATGGACATGTGTGTCCTGATGAGTATAATGTGTGGCACTTAGCTGTCTGTCATGATTTTGTAACCCCAATCTGTATTGCTTTGCCAGTATGTCGACACACAGAGTAGGTTTTATGATGACCCTGCCATATATATAGGGGGCACAACTGTGGATATTCAGCAACAGTCTGTGCAGTTGTCAGCTCTACCTGATATTGTAGGACACCCATACATCCAGAAGCATTTATTTGTCTGTGTACTGGTTCTGTGTTTGCATCAGAGGCCCAAGTACACTGTGATTTGAGCCACTATATATAGGTGTAATGTGTGAGTGGCAGTCAAGATATATTTGTAAAAACAGTTGCTGTACTCCAGAGGTCAGTTGGTTTACTGGTATGATGCTCTGGCTATAGTTCAGATGGTTCTGGGTTAAACATTTGGCAGTGATGTCTTTTTTCCCTAAAGTGACATCACTGTAGTGCATGATATATTTACAAAAGGATCAGTAATTCCACAGAGCTGATTTGATTTAGTAGTGGGTTGCTCTGACTTTAGGTCAGGGTGTTCTGGATTCAATGCTTGGCAACTCTATTTTTTTCCTTAATATTACATGACTGCATTGCATTATATATTTACAAAAGCAGCGCCAGCTCTCCAGAGCTGGGGTGACTTAGTGGAGCATTGCTCTGACTCTAGTGCACAGCATCATGGGTTCAAAACTTGACAGTGCTGGTTATTTTGTTGCTGGGCAGAACAGTGGCTGCATGAGACAGAGTGATTAAAGCAGTTTTGTATGGATTTGTGCAGTTTTGCATGACGTTAAGTGATGCCAAGAGGTGCTTAGGCTCCCTTAGCTTCACTTAGCAGCACTTACTCCTGCTTAAACCTATGCTAATTCCAAAAAAAAAGAAAATAAAAAAGGGGTGATACAAAAGTGGTGAAATGAGGGCAAGCAGGGGGAAAAACATTATGAAAAGCAGCTAGGAATGTGCAGGACAGGTGTAGGAAAGGACCACAGCTCTCCATTTCTTGTGCAGCAACAGCTGTGAATGATGTGGAAAATTTGGAATATAGAACCTCACACCCCACAGGGAGGGGTGTGGGTGACATACATATGTTGAGTGATTCATGGGTAAATTGATTAATGTCAGTGTATGTGGGGGTGAAATGAAGAGCTATATATGGGACAAGAATTTTTGGGGGGCAGATGCCCCCCCCTTTTAAGGTGATAGTGGGATGTTGGGGAAGGTTTGTAGGTACGTGTGGGGAGGTACGTTGTGTAGGAAAGGTTGCTTTTGTGAACAGACAAGACAGACAAGACATCAGACAGTGGTGGTATATGACACATGAGGGGGTAAACACCTTCAATGGGAAGGGTGGTTGGGAATTAGAGGGCCATGTGCCCCCAGATGGAAACAGTGGGACTGAGGTCTCCACAGTCACCGCTGCACCTTCATGGCCCTGAAGGTGGCTTTGCTGGGGGCTGGACGATGGGGCCAGCCTGCCCTTTGATGTGCACCAGTCTGTCCTCGATCTGGCACAGGCGGTCATCCAGATCACGCTGGATGACCCCGCTTACCATATCTTGGAACTGGTGTCAGATGACAGGGTCCCCTCCATGCTCGAGCCCTGTGGGAGATGTGCTCTGTTCCCTGAGGTGGTTCCATCCGAGGGTGATGCAGGACAGGTGGAGGTGACAGCTCTGGGTTGGGTCCCAGATGTGCTAGGACCTAGTGCCATGGCCAGATGAGGCCTACCCAGATGTGCTATGGTGTTGAGGCTTGTCAAAGTCTATTGGTTAGTCATAAACAAAACATTTCAACATTAGTTATAACAGCATGCATAGGTGTTCCAATTAACCAAGAACAATAGAAAAAAAATGCTAGCAAACAGGACACATACATAAATGGAATAACAGTCATTATTGTAACAGCGTGCCAGCAGCAGTTATGGTAAAAGGCCACCCACAGTGGTATTTGAACAAGATATGTTAGTATGCAACCATTGAAATATATGAACAGTAATACAACACAAGTCTCACCCTTAGGTTTTAAAAAGAAATACCACATAGTATATACAAATAATGGTGATGCAGGGTGGGGGGGTGGGGGAGAAAACATTACCTTAAATTATAGTATATATTTTCACAACAGTACTGTGTGCACATCTATTGCTCTGCCCCTGCTACCTGTCTACCCATCTGACCATAGTGAGGAAGTTTGCAATGAGGAGTCCAATGGTGTAACTCTAAACATTTATGGTGAATCAATTGGTGTCCTCACATTTCAACTGAATATTCCTCACAAATCACATTCATAAACCATAAGAGTAAAAATGAAAGTAGAAAAAATGAGTAAAATTAGAATTTAAAACTCTCTTATCGTTATCATTTTTTTTATTTTTAAGTTTTTTAATTGTTCTAACCAATAACAAAAAAGCACACCATGTAAACAAAAGCACACCAACTCACAACAAACACAATGTCCAATTCAGTAACAATAAAGGCTCTCCTCAGGTCCAAAACGAAAGTAGCTGAATAATGTATAATAGTTTATTAATAAAACACACAATTCAGACAAACTGATTAAGCGCTTTCATCTCCTTCATGGAGACTTCCTCAGAATCCTCAGAATTATACATTATTCAGCTACTTTCATTTTTTGGATAACTACCACTCTTGGAGAAGTACCCTGGTGGAATTGTGTTATTTATACGGAGGACAGCCTTTATTGTTACTGGATTGGACATTGTGTTTGTTGTGAATTTTATAACTGACAGTAAACACAGTAACTATTACTGTTGCAATATTTTATAAACAACTTACAATATCTCAGCAACTACTCAAGTTACACACATACTGTTAGCAGAATTTTATTCATCTAGCTGAGTGCTTTCGTATGAGGCTAAGAAGTTCTGTCTGTGTTACTTGGTTGTTGAAATATTTAGAAAAATGAGAAAATTATATCTATGTAAATTAATATCATAAGAACAACAGTTAATATCTATTTACCTACATTAGGCAAAGGTGAAATATTAATGCAGTTGAGTTTGCCACTGTGTAAGCTTTAATGCTGTACATAGCATGGTTTTGGAAGTATGGATGCAAATATGAGCAACCAATTTTTGACACCCAAAGGCAGTAGGAGTTAACTGCACATGCACTTGGAGGCGTCACTCGGATGTAATGAGTTGTTGACCTGGAAGAGTATGGGGCAAGCTGTGATAACTTTAGGTACATGACACTTGAGAGAATGTATTGTGAAGAGTGCATGGTGTATATACCTATCCTGCTGTCATTTGTAGGAATGGGGTTGGACACTGGAACATTTGTACACAGTTTATTAGTATACCCTTCATACAGCTAATACAAACATTTTTTTTACCTGCAAGCCCTGTGCAGAAAATATCTGTTAACACTAACAGACTGTTTCTACAAATAGTCACAATTACTTCTGTGTAACTATAAACACTTCTTAGTACCAGTCCCTCAATTCAAACCATGGTCTGTGTGTGCAAAAATGAACAACATATCTATTTGTTATCACACTGAGCTACTGGGACACTACTGTCTGCTGCCTGACTGATTTTTGCCTAAAACTCACTTGGTTGCACAGTCTGACCTTGTAATATAAGTGGAGTGTCACAGAAGACTGTAGTAAGAGCTGAACATGCATGCCTGAGATTCATGCATGATAGATAGTGAACTGTGTATTAATACTTTGAATGCAGGTGTACATATTTAACCCCTAGTGGATGTGAATATGTGTGATTTGTACAGATCATAGCAGGGTGCTGGGTTGCATACCCGACCCATATACATTTACACATCATACATTTGCAGTCTCCACCTATTACAGTCTCATACTTGCCTTTATCAGCCTACCTACATTCAGGACTATGTAAAGCTGAAATGCAAAGGTTAACACAAGACAATGCTGCAGGGAACACACTATAATACATTACACATTACTATTCAATGTTCAGATCTTAGTGTAGAACATATATCACATTTCATTGTATGTTGTTTTACAGCTCCACATCTACAGTATGGCATAACAGCTGGTTATCAGACAAACCTCAGGGAATTCATGCTCTCATAGCCATATTTACTGTGTAGCACATTTACACTTGTATTTCTTTGACAACAGACCAGATTAAACACAATAGTCTGCAGTAATAATTGTTATGGAAGGTGACATGACACAGTGGTTTATTACATTTAAAATTCTAACTTCAGTTGTACAGCATATCTTGTAGATGACGAATTAATGTCATTTATTACCTTCACAGTAGCAATCACAGTGTAGTTTATTAGCAGATTTATTCTTGCACAGTATTACTACAGTATTGGCTTTCTTTCATTAATAGTAGCTTGTTTGCTGCCTTCATCTGTATTACACAGTACCTGGAATTAATCACTTATATCAATGTTGGTCTAATGACACATTTATTCAGTACACTCAGAACACACTATACCTAATGGCAAACAATTACACTTTCTTTTTTATTGCAATATACATTGCAAGTTAAATCTGTACTCACTACACTATCCGTGCAGGCTCACCAGTTATCCTGCATGGGCCTCAATGTTATGAACCCTCTCCTCTGCAGCTGTTGGAGGAAAATACACCATTATGCATATCTGTCTATCAGATATTCATAGTACAGTTTGATAAATCATCAGTTGATATACTTGCAAACTTCTGGGACATTCTGAGCCCAAACATATTGGATCCATTGGGCCAAGAGTGTCCCCTTCCTCCATCTTAGGTTGTCATAATGATGACGGACCTGCTCACCAATGCGGGGGATGCCAGTGATATTGGTGAGCTCACTTGCCAAATTGTCCCAGGCCTCAGATTTGTATTCTGAGCCCTGGTACTAGCCCTGCTGAAGTCTGTCATCATGGTTCTTAATGAGGAGCCCAGCCATGACCCTGGACTCCAACATGCCCCAGCGCTGCACCTGAAAGTGCACTACCTCTCCAGCACCTGCCATAGTTTTTACAAGGATCAAACTCTAACAGGTTCTGCCTCTATTACCACCTATGCAGTTTAAATAAGGCAATTTTCCCATCATTTGCCACCATTGACCATTTTCAAAAATGCTCAGCACAAGTCAATAGTGTGCAAACCTGCTAAGCTGAGTTGAGCAGTGCTTAAAGTGGCAAATGATTGACAGTGTTTAATGGTGCACAAATCTGCTGAACTGAGCTGGGGAGTGCTTAGAATGGGACTGATTAGCAATGCTCAAACCAGCTAAGCAGAGCTAAACATTGCTAAGCATCACTCAGACTGGTCCTGTTTAAGTATTGCTTAGCTTGGCTTAGCAGTGCTTAGCAAAACTGAGCTAAGGGCAAACAAAATATTTAATTTAAAAAAATAAGAATTGGATATTAATTACTCATTATTGATACATTACTATTAAGTGTATATATTTTACTTTACATGACATTCCCCTATGTGCTTTCATTACATTACCTTGGGGTGTGACTGTACTGAATCAGATATTTGTTTTAAATGGTGGTTTTCACCTCATATCTCCACTGACACTGGGATTCTAGGCCAGCTACACTATCTAGTCTGGGTAACAAATATCAATAACTGCGTCAATAAATAAAATAAAAATTAATATACAAATGCTTTCCCATGTAAAATTTGATTGGCCTATTTTGGTACTTGAACCATACACCTACTGCATATAAAGCCATGACTCTAACCACTCATCTAGCTTGGGTGTGAAGCTTTTTGCTATACATTTCTATATAGCTTCTTGATTCGTATAAGCACTGCTGAGCAAATCTCCATGTAAACCCACTCAGCTACACTTAAAATTTGAAGAAAAAGAAATAAAAAAAATATAACCATTAGATACAAATTAAATAATACACTTCAAATTATTAAATAAGTGTCTGAGGACACTTTCTTTATTGTTTTAGTGCAGTATGGCACTTTCACATTGCAGGGGGTGTGTTAAAGATACTGTAATACACCCCCTACATGACATTCACTTCACATTCTTCATTTAAGTGTTGGGGACACTTTCTTTATTGTAAAGTACTGTATGGCACTTTCACAATGCAGGGGGTGTGTTACGGATACTGTAACACACCCCCTACATGACATTCACTTTATATTTTTCATTTAAGTGTCTGAGGACACTTATTATTGTAAAGTGCCGTATGGCACTTTGAGAGGTCAGGGTGTATGTTACAGATCTGTGAGCACTGTAACACACCCCCTAGCACTGATTCAGTATCCATGTACACGGCTCCCCCTCAGTAGTGCACCTTCATTAATATGCAAGGCGCGCTGCCGAGAGGAAGATGTGGACACGGACACCATTCACTCTGTGTAGGAATAACACTATTCCTACATGGAGTTTATTAAATCTGGGGGTTGGTCTTTCTGATCATAACCCTGCTTGATATGTGTTCTTAACATGGATCAAAATTCACATCTCGAACTTTGCTCTTGAGGTGAATATCTTGACATCCATGTTTCAAACATATAACAAGCTGGCTATGGCTGGAGACCTGATCATAATCTTCTATGGGGAAGTTAGAAATGTAATAAAGAGGCTTTTATAATTGACTTTGATGTACAGGTTATCTCTTAGATTTGCTACCTATACTCTGGGTACTTTTTGTGTCTCCTGTGATATTTTTATTTCAGATGGCTTTCTTCTGTTTCCTGAACTCACATTCAGTTTGGAATATTAATGATACAATTAGGACAGATGGCAGCTACTTAATGCTATCTAAAGCTATAATTAGGGAGACGTTTAATATCTAGTGGTTTTTACATTATATATTCTACATATTTGAATACATAATAACAAACAGATTTTAAAACTTCTAATCCTGTTATTAATAGATGAATGTTGAATTTAGTAACACTGTATTCTACAGAGTTTAAAACACAAATATCTGCATGTGAGTCACACTTATGCTTGGGATTTATTCAAAAGATGGTTTTAAGAAATTGACTGCAATAATTATAAACATTAATAATGTATGTTTGAGTAGAAGTAGAACATAATTAATTTACTATTAAAGTGCTCTAAAGTTACAAATATTAATGTTACTATTTCTGAACTGTTCACTTGACATTCTAGACTCAAACTTTATGAAGCTGCATGTAATGTTGTAAAGCCTACAAACATATTGTCACATTTAGATTATGTATGCTTAAATACTCATGGTTATGAAAAAAATCTTCAGTTAGCCAGTATGCAGATATCTATGTAATGCATGGAGCATAGTGATTATGCTCCGATATTTGGAAGAAGACAAACCAGTTAAGCACCTGAGAGGCCCCTGACCCAACCTTAACAAATGTTAAGTACTCACTGACAAAGTCGTTAAGGTTGTGTCTAGCACTCAATAGTAAAATCTGCCTGTACTAATCACCAAATGATAGCAGAAGAACAAAAAACTCTTTCTGCCTGCTGTCTGTACAAGTAATGTGTCCCTAAAATGAACTTAAAAACTTGCTAGAATAGCATGATTTCTGTCAGCGTGTATTTGCTGAAGGGTTCAAACTCTGAAATTCTGATGTATGTCATTATTTAGTGACTTCAATCATCAGTGGTTTGTTCAAAAACAACTGATTTTATGAGGGACAAACCAAAAGTATGAAGCAATAATCTGATCCTTCTGTGAAAATCTGGCCAATTGAGAGGCATGAAAGGTAAGTGTAAGTGTGGCATACAGCATTATACTGCTTTTTTGACAGTGTCCACTACGTCTTTTATGGCTTTGAAAGCTAGAAAACATGTTGCAATTTTTCCCATAAAGAAAAGTACATATAACAGATAAAGCTCCATGCACTACAAAGAATTATCATCTCACCAATCTTAACCCTGTATTATGTGTTCTTAACATGGATGCCAAGCTTCCTTCTAGAGGTGAATTTCTTATCATCCATGTCTTGAACACATAATAAGCGAGTTATGCTCTGCAACCTGATCATAATCCTCTGAATTGATAATTGTAGACACATTATATTAAGTACTCATGATATGAGGGTTATACTAGGTCACATTTTACTTAATATGCTCATAAAAATAGTAAAGGTGCTTTCATTACCTACAAGGAATATGCAGGTCACTGAACAATAAAGTAGTAATATGGTGCTGCATTAGGGGATAGTTGCATTCATTTTAAAATGGTATACATGGTTAAGTGTTCTGCAGCTACTTTTTACTGCTCAGAATGCATGTTTTTTTAACCACACATATATAAATGTGTTCAAGATGCAGGAGGGCCTCAAGTTCAGGCAATTTTTTTTAGAGACTCCTGGCACTGAGTAGAGCTACATTAATGTGTTACACATTACAGTTTACAAAGTTGCAATGTTCATCAGATGGACTCTGCCTGAAAAAAGCACTATGGCTGCAGCAAATGCTTTAGCTAGAATGTGAAAACCTTGGTAAAACAGGCACATGGTTTCTGCGAAATAAAAACTAGCTATAGAACACCCTCTATGTCCCCTTCTCAGCATGATAGCTAGCTTAATGCCTTAGCTGAAATTCCCAATAAAACCAAGACCCTTTTACAGGGGGACTTCAACTATCCATTAATAAACTGCACAGAAAACGCTACGTACACCTTGCTCCAGCCCAGAAATCAGTTACAAATAACTGAGAACCGCTCCAATTAAAGTTCTTAACGTGAAATTTATTAGTAAAAAAGCTTCTTCAGAGAATAAAATAATATTACATTACTTTTTTCTTTTAAAATGGTTTGTAGGAAGTGATGTCAGAAAAAAGAAGGTGTGTCATAGACAAAGTTAAAAATTACAGTTGTTTTAACTTGGGCTATAACATTATGAGCTTTATGTGCAACAACTCATTGTTGAAATTGACGCACTCGACAAACAGTTGAAAGACGATTTAAACTTTACATCATTCAAAGTTGATTATGACCGCACACTTACAAGTATTGAAGTTATGTTGGTCAAATTAAAACAAAACAAAGTCAAGAAGCTTATAAGGGACAGGCAAGCATATCAAAGTGAAAAAGCCTATCCCAAACTTTGTTTTATTGAGCGGAATGATGTAAATTTACGAGCTACAAATACTTTACCAAATATTGAAAGAACTGGTAATATTCCTTATGACTTTAATGAGGAGTTCCAGGAGGATGAACCTTCCTCTTCTGACCAGAATACAGGGCCAAGGCGCAGTAGTAGAATTAATGGACAAAATTCAAATAACAAAATAACACTAACAATAACAATTTTTAGGCCAGCGGCCTGAGGAGCGGCAGAATTGGAACTGAGCCTAGAAACTGATAATGTGCCTGACATATTGTCCCTTGATTGTATTAATGTCACAGTTGATTATAGTGATCCTGTTATTAACCCTGTAGAGTCTTTTTCAGCACCCCAAAAGGCTCCAAAAATAATGCTCAATCGAGATGCAGATTTTAAAATTTACAATTTTACCGAATTCGATTTAGCAGATGAGCTTGTTGAGTTACTAGCATATGGTTATACTTTTGTACCTAGCAAATTTGGGGATGTCTCAAAGGAATTGATAAATCTGAAATGTTTCTAATTTGAAACTGTATTTTAACAGTGAACCTATAAGTGATGACAGATTTCATTCCTTAGTACTCCCTAGTGTTTTTAATCCACCATTGCATCCTTCCTTATTGCATTTTGAGCAAGCTTGTGAGGTAGACTTGAGACATTTATTTAGTAGCAAGTTCAAAAGGGATCCAGCTTTTAGATTTAATACTTCTAAAATTCAACTTCAATTGTTAGATGACCTATGTAAAATGCCCGTGAGGCTTTTAAAACCTGACAAAGGTGGTGGACTTGTGATTTTTGGTCAGGACATGTACACTGATAAAATGTATACTATCTTAGATTCTCCAGCGTATGCCGAAGCTTCTCTTAATGAGATTCAAGGAGCACATAACAGGTTAAGAGGGTATTTTCGTGATTTATACCTTGAAGGAAAAATTAACTTAGATACTTACAATTACATCGACATAACATTCCCAAAAATACCTGTTATGTTCGGCATACCAAAGGTACATAAAAACCTTTCAAATCCACCGATGAGGGCATTAATTGATGGAAGGTCATCTATGACTTATTCTTGCGCTAAGTACCTGGATAGTCTTCTGTCAAAACACCTGGTTCATTTTTCTTTAATTTGTAAGGATTCATGGAGTTTTTTGGAAGCCATCAAATCACAACCTTTCAACGGTGAGGTTAATTTCCTCACCGTTGATGTCGTTGATTTATACACCTCAATCCCCCACCAGGAGGCACTTGAGTGGACAGCCCTCTTGCTAGGTGAATTGGGGGTTTCAAGAATCGAGATTGATGTCATCACGGAATTAATGGATATTGTGCTATCTTCGAACTATTTTATGTTCGACAACAAATACTTTTTGCAAAAACAAGGGGTTGCAATGGAGCGGTAATAGCAAATTTCTATATGAGTTACTGGGAAAAACACTCAGTCTTTTCGTCACTAGAATTAACGGCACCGATTAGATATTACACACGTTATCTTGATGACATTTTTATTTTATTTGATGGCAATGAGACACAGGCTGACGTTTTTGTCACCAATATTAATAATACTTCAGAATTTCTTAAATTCACTTATAATTTTTCAACATCCAGTACTGAGTACTTGGATGTTAAATTGACTAAGGACTTTGACACTTGCTCTTTTGTTTCAAGGATACACAGAAAACCCGTTGTAATTCATTCTTGCATTTTTCAAGTCATCACCCTATGAAACAGAAAAAGGCTGTAGTAAAGGGACAGCTTGTTAGGGCTGCAAGAATGTCCAGTACAATGGAAATATTTTATGAGGAAACGGATTTGCTCATTGATATGTTTTTGAAAAGAAAATATCCGTTGGATTTTATTGAAAACATTTTTAAAGAAGTTGAGATGAAGAGAATTAATGGTTTTTATAGTCCAATTTTGCCTATATTAGCTACGAATAATCTTACAGATGATTCTAGCCCTTTACAATCTATTGGACAAAATCCAACATCTGTTGATAACTCATTGGGGTCTAAAAACCCCTCTGACCCCACACTTTCTTATGTCACCTCATATAGTTTTGACTCAGGCAAAATATCAGCTATAATTCGGAAGAATTGGGACTTTATACTTAGTAACCCTATTTTAATTAAAAAATTTGGTCAGTTTCCGACATTTGTTTTTAGAAGGAACAATAACTTAAAAGAATTACTACAAAGAGACATCCCAAGTAAATTTTATAACAAGAGACTAGGCATGTACCCATGTGGTTTTTGTAACAGATGTTACAAAACAAAGTCAGGGCAGACATTCACAGTAAAAGGAAAAAAGTTCGACATCAGGAAACCTCTTAATTGTGAAAGCAAGTCCGTGGTTTATATCGCGATCTGCGATTGTTGTCCGTCTTTCTATATAGGAAAGACGGACCGCAGATTTACGATCATTCGTATGTGAACATACCTACAATGAACAATAGAAATGAAAACAACGCTTGCAAAACACATTATAGATCAGCCAGGTCATAGCTTTTCATTTATGGCAATTGACCAGATAAAACAACCTGTTAGAGGTGGTCCTTTCAAGTTACTATTGGAAATCTTAGAACTTGAATGGCAGTTTAGGACTGACTCATTTTATTACCCTGGCTTGAACGAAAGTTGCAACATTTTACCAGTATTGAAATTAAGGAGTTATTTGCGTTAACTAGTTTAACGATTACTACTTATTGTAATATACCTCCTTATAAAAATATTCTTACAGTTCTTACAATTTTTTATGTTGCATATTTTCAAGTTATATAACTTATCTACATTCAACTGTAATTTTAAGACATCTAATTACATGCAGTCATGTTTCTATGTATATGTAATACCAAGGCATTATGAAAGGGTTTTTTAATACATACATATTTTTAATATGTATTTTTATACAATTTTTATTACACTATATAACTTTTATGAGTATGTTTACTCTTTATGAGTTAAAGTATTTCTTAGCAAGAAAGTGGATTTATAGGTGTTTTAGATCATTAGTTATATTGTAAACATTTTAATTATATGTTTGTGTAATTTCTCTTTAATTGATTGCTTTTTTAACAAACATATTTAGTAGCCCAAGTTAAAACAGCTGTAATTTTTAACTTTGTCTATGACACACCTTCTTTTTTCTGACATCACTTCCTACAAACCATTTTAAAAGAAAAAAGTAATGTAATATTATTTTATTCTCTGAAGAAGCCGAGTTTTTACAAGGCTACTAATAAATTTCACGTTAAGAACTTTAATTGGAGCGGTTCTCAGTTATTTGTAACTGATTTCTGGGCTGGAGCAAGGTGTACGTAGCGTTTTCTGTGCTTTTCATCTTGTTTGTGATTTTGGTGTTTGCATCCATTAATAAACTGTCTGATCTACACTGCTAATGGTCAGCATGCCTACCACTCCCTTGACATTATAACTACTAACTCTCTTTCACAGATAGTTAACCATCCTACCAGGGGCAGCAGTATCCTTGATTTAGTCCTCACAAATATGACTGTTTCAAGCACATCCCATACATATAATCAAATCTTGTTAAATCAGACCATAATTCAGTGACTTTTTTTACCTAAATAAATTCTGTTGTAATCCTCCAAAGGATCCCATTGCAAAAGGTTCTACCTATGCCTTTGACTTCTATTCCCACTTAAATAGTTTTATTGATAATACAGTCCTTTTCCTCACCAAATATAATATGAAATTTAAAAACAATCCCCTGTGTTTGGATACTGATATAGATAAATTATGCTACAGGAGAATGAAATTGCTTAATGCTTGTAAGAGGTCTCATTCCACCTACCTTAAAAGCATACTTAAACAAACTAACAAAGAGCTTAAGGAAACCATTAGGAAACTCAAAGCTGAGTATGAACTTAAATAGCCACTAAAACTAAACATTAACTGTATTAGACAGTTACGAACTAGCACCCTGGCAAAGTAGGAAGGCTTGTCAGGCAACTCATCCCAAGATGACACATACTGGATCCCCCTAAAATAACATCAGCTACATAGCCAATTGTTAAAGGCAGTTATCTTGTCTTTCAATTTCTCCATCATTCTGGGTGATGACAAAATATCCCTTAAGACCATTGTCTTTCCTGCATCAGACACATGAATAGCAAGTTCAGTTATAGCTATATATATTTATATCTGTTTATTAATATATACATTGAGAGAGACAATGTACATGTTAGCCACCTTATATTCATTAGTTTAAGAAGAAATAACTGCAGAAGGGAAAATTATATAATATAAAAGTGAAGACTATAGACTGAAGAAAGAAGCAAAAAGCTATATGAAGTAATAGAAGAATAATTCATAATTTGTATTGTATGCAAGATGCGGAATAGTCTGCAAGACTTTAATTTTCTCTTTTCATTCCCCCTTTTTGTCTCTGATTTACATTATTAATGATCTTTCTTTTCTTTTCCTTATTCACTATTTATTACTGTAAATATATTAACATTTAACCCTATATATTTGTTAAAGTTGACACCAAGGAACTTAGCAACAATGTCAACAGATTATGAATTCTTTGTAGACATTAGATGCTATAAAATAAAAAAAAATAGAAATTGGAAATGTTGACATAAGTAGAAAAGAAAGGGACAAGGAAATGTGCTAAAAGGAAAGAAAATTAAATATTTAAAATACACTGTGAACCTCATTTCATCGTAAGAATATTCTACAATATTATGTTAACTTTATACCACAAGGGAAGAGTATGCTTAAAATGTATTATATATACATATCTTTGATATTGAAGAGCAAACAGTTAATGAATAAATCAGATGCAGAACATCTTTCGAAAGTCATTATACTGAGTTACTCTACCTTTTTATTCCTTCCATGTTCCTTTGCACACCCTATTTTGTTTTTCTTCAAAATCATATTGTACCTTAAGATAGGATTACGTAACTGGACTAGAAAAGTAGATACAATTTAAATTTTATCAATTTAGTAATCAAATTATGAGAAATATGCATTCTAATAATGATTATGACTGTGACACCTCAACACTGGCCAAGTAATCAAGGAGCATCAATCTTCACCACTGGCAACAGTGGGGAATGTACACACTGGGAGGTGACAAGTACACACACAGTAAACTGCAATTTCCCTTAAGAGCACACAAAGATCACAGTCAGTCTGGGTCTGGTTTTTTCCTTTTTCTCCAGATCCCCAATAAGACTCCCCACTGGGGCAGCTGTAGTGTTGAGATCTCAGCTGAATGGCCAAGCTAAGACCTCCAGGACCTTCGCTGTCCAACCAGTGCTTTGTGTCCTTGCCCAGGTAGCTGACACACACACACTTTGTGATTTGGTTTATACACCAATACATGCACACACCTGAGAAAGGCTGACACAGGTTTACTAGCTATGCCCCCTTCTGCCCAGACTATAAGGTAGTTATCACTGCCACCAGCCAACTCTTTATCAGCTACTCTAAGGCCTTTAACAAAGGTGTCCAATCCTACTGTGTAATGTTACCATTAATCCAAATGGCAGTTTGACCAAGGGCCAGACTATTAGCAGTGGCCTGTACAGTGTCACCAAATAGATATGCAAGTACTCTAAGAGCTTAAATATTTCTAAACAGACCAGCCATGATTGAAAGGTTTAAATAGATATAGAAAACATCTAAACTAATCTTTACTGTGTTCCTAACTGAATCTAAGAGAAATTACTGCACCCTAGTTAACTTACTTACAGCAAGGCAAGATAGAGGTGGTGAGTGGATGTTTTCCCAGCAGACGCTGTCACGTCAAAGACAAATACAAAATGCCCCCCCCTCTCTCTCTCAGAAAGTTCTTAAATTAATATCTCAAATATTGCTGCTGGGATACTTGCAGCATGACATCACTTTTTGTCACCTGACTTTAGTTCCCAAGCTAAATCCCCATTGTCAGAAACTACTAGCATTTAGGATATCCCTGTGAGAACACACAGCCTTCAGATGTTTGCAGCTGCTAGGAGATGAAAAAACAACAAATCACTTGCAATCTAATGCAGAAGACCCCCTAGTTCTAGACATCCTGTCTTCTTGCTGCATTGAAACTAACTTTTATAGCAAATAATAAAACAATTTAATTTTAACTATTTTCTTGAAGTTTTGCAATTTAACCCTCTCTGTTCCAGTTCCCACTGTTAATATACATTTACAAAGGTACAATAGTTTTATATCCATTTCTGTTCTAATGCAGCAGGTACACTGTGTTCACACATCTAGGCTCAGTACTGTACAAACCCTTTTCAACACACACTTCTGTACCAGCAGTTTGAAATACACATAACATGCAGCTCTAATACATTTGTAGGGCAAGCATATGAATCATGTTGATATTCACAAATGACATATGATTATTTACAAAGTTCTAGACAGCTGCGCTGGCAGTATTTCCTTCTATCACGTCTATATAAATCATATTAATATTCTAAAATGACATATAATTATTTACAAAATTCCAGATAGCTAGGCTGACAATATTTCCTTTTTGTGACAATGACCTTTGTTTGTAGTTGTATCTGTGGTTAGAGAAATTATATGAGAATTAGATTGAAGTATTGGGGATAAGATACAGGGCAGTTTATTTTAGTTTACATAACTAGCTCATTGCTTTATAGAGGAGTATAGGTGTCAGGAAAGCAGAGTTCCTGTATGTCCTGTAAAGGTCTAATCATCTTAACTGTAGCTTTCCTTGTATTCCTGAGATGTGTACACTCATCAGTGTTTTCAAAGTCTATTTCTGAAGTTCTGGTATAGCTACATACTAAAACCCAAGGCAGCAAAGTGGCATCTACAAGCTGACATTATCTGCTAAGCATGCATAATGAGATGGCCAGTATGGGATATAAACTACACAGATGGATAGTATGGCGGATACTTGCTCATGCAAACTCATTAGCGACTACAGTTCTAAGCATTTATTTCCTCCCCTTTATTCAGTGCTCCTTAATAACAAAAAAATTGAAGTACGTAACACTTACTTAAATATACAAAAGCCTGGGTGCTATATGTGAAACGTGATAATAAAAATATAGGTTCCCATAGGGAAAAAAGACATTTTACCACTTCAAAATGCAGAATTATTATTATCCATTTACTTATCTTTTTAAGTGCTGCACAGTCCCACGGCTACAGAGTGTTATCTGTTTGATCCCACTGCTGAACATAAACATGTTCCATCTACTACACAAAGTAAAATATGTAGATGTTTCCTTTTTATTTGCAAACCTGAACATCGCAACCATTATACTGTGTCCATCAGAGCACCCTGGTACTCCAGTGCAGGCATCCATTTACATCTCTGAACATCAGTACAATGGATGTTTGGGCTGCATTTCATTCTGGCCAGAGACTCAAACATCTTGTCCCTTCCTTCCTTCCCCACCCCTGCAGAGAATGGGAAGTTGTTTTAGCAGCAGAGAGCTAGCAGGTATATATTACCTTGGGTATTGTGTACAAACACAATTATTTGCTCACATAGTCATATCTGTGGTGCAAAGACTCAATAAAGTGGTTTTGTTGATGGCTTTCCCTTTCTATGTGTCTGTGTGTGTGTGTGTGTGTCTGTGTGTGTGTGAGTGTATGTTAGGCAAAGGATGCAGATTTAAGTGTCCTTACAAATATGTCAATTTTAAGCTGAAGCGTACATTACAAACATCCTACAGTAATGATCTCCTGTTTATTTGTTATCCACAGCTTAAAAGGCAATGTATAGCAGATGGGAAAACTATGCAGTTTAGATGAATATTTCTTCCCTAAAATCCTAGCTATAATATTGTTATTTGATGTAAAACCTATATGATTTCAGAAGGCAGATAAAAAATAAATCATGTCTTTATACTTTATGCATCTGCAATTCAATATACTTTGCAAAATATTCTTAAATGTTTGACATATTACTTAAAATTTAATTCAAAATGCAGTGGTTATGATTGTCTGATTTGTCTGTTTTGTGATTAATGCTTCTGTAAATAACTTGACCAAGAGAGTATATATTGTACTTTCTGCGCTGTGCCTAGGTGTTTAAATCATTTCTACATGGACTCTCATTTTATTGCATTATTACTATCTATCCTCTGATCCTAAAGCTACATCTATAACTTGATTTGGAGTTTGCAGTATCCATTGTTATTTTTATGAGCCTGTAAATGAGCATTGCTCATCTAGTTCTGTGTTTTAGCCACGTTTCACACTTAAAGCAAAAAGCCAACTTTGGCCAGCTGTGTGAGTTGTAACTAGAGATTTTGGTAATTAATCCCAGCTCTCTGGTGTTTTACATTGTGCAGCCAGTCGGCCATCTTAGTCTTTGGACTCTTGGAAGCTTGGAAACAAATCATTTGGACTCCATTATGCATCTAGGAAAGTACATTTAAACTACTGCACTTGTCTTACCATTTAAATCTGTTTTGTGTTTTTCCACCCAGTCACTATTTTCCTGTTGTGCTTTTATACTTGTAGGCTTTTGAGCTGCCTGCCCCTACTGTATATTTGACCTTGGTAGCTTCTCCCAGTCTTACTCCAGTGGGCACTGACCGAAGAAATTAGGAAGGTTCTTCCCAAGTGTGGGCTTCTCATGGTTTGTTTGTCGGACCTTGGATCGCATTATCATTACTTGTATCTAGTACTTTGATTTGTTTCTGGTACCTCTTCACTTTTGGATAACATTAAGAAAACTGGGAATGCAATTCTAGTGGAAGTGCAAAGGTAGCTTGGTCTGACCAAGTTGGGAAACACACAGGGAGTCTTAAATTAAGAATTACTTCTTGTTGTTAGTTGGTACCTTTTCACTTTTGGATAACTAAAGTGTATTTTTACGTTAAAAATTCTGGGACTGCAATTCTATTGGCAGTTAAAAGGTAGCCTGAGCTATCTGAGTTGGGAAACACATATGGAGGCTTAAAGTGAGATTGTTTCATTGGCCATAGGGCTTTTTTAGTTTGTTTAGTAACTTTTCTTTGCATCTATAAATGTGGCATGTTTGCTCAGCTCTTGGATACGTTCCAGAGAGCTTAAATACTTGGCATCCTGTCTCATGTTTTCACAGTGTTTGGCTTGCATCTGGTATGATCCAGGCTGAGATAAGTATTTTATATTGAAATATTGTACTTTTCTAAGTTATTTCTGAAGACTGTTGCTGTATATTCAAATTATTTTATTGCATTTTTTTGTATTTCATCACTGTAAAGTGTATTTGCTTTTCCTTGGTCAAGATGCTGCTATTGAGCCTTGAAATTACCTGAAAGTGTTAGTTCCTCATTGTTGGCTTGTCTGCCATAGATTCACCTTGTAATTACTTGTTGTAGCTAATTATTTGACTTGTTTCTGGTACCTTTTCACTTTTCTTTGAATCTATAAATTCTGCTGCTCATTGCACAGTGCCAATTAACAGTACCTTGTAGATGCAAGCACTTAGGAATTAAATTTTCCCTATAAACCTTCTCCCTTAGATTTACCCAGTATTCATTTGTGCAAAGAAAGACTTGTTTGCACACTGAAGAGTACAACCACATGACTTCAATCATACATAGCCTAGATGTAGCTTCACCCTCAGAGTGTTCAAGTAGCCTGCTGTGCACCCTCTTTGTAGTTCACCTAAAATGACCTGACAGCATGGATGGACACTTTCACAATTTCTCAGCCAGCAGCTTGATAGGTATGGGCAACCTGGAGCAGTGTAGGAATTGTTACATATTCACTAACAATCAACTAATACTTGGATAAATCAATACAATAAGTGAGCAATGTTATTGCACAATGTAACTGGAATAACATCTTCACAGAAAAGCACTCAAAATAACAATACAGTTGTCAGTAATATATGCATTATACCCAATACACACAGTACTGACCCAACACATAGACCAACATATATTGAGGCACTTAAAAGCAGCCTTCCTAAACCCCAAATGCCTTCTAGCTATTTATCGTATGAAAATAATCCTCAGTAACTCTAAAAGCACTGCACCAAAACAGCCCCCAACACAGCACATATAACCACACCCTGTATAGCATCAACTACAAACCCATAAGGCAAGCTAACACAGTACCCAATATTTTATTCATGGGAAACATCATTGTGAGATACACAGATGTCCCACCCACCAGGTTGAATAATAAGAAAATCAATGTCAATTGTCTGTCAGGAGCCAGTATCTTTCAAACCATTAAGTCATTAGACCACAAGGACCAGTATGACTCAGTCATAGTGTATATGTGGGTATAAATGCCCTTAGATGTACCTCTATGGACTACATAAAGAGAGACATTATGGAACTCTTGGACTATGTGTCCCAGGTTGGCATGTGCCTAGGATTGAGCAGCATTCTACCTTCACCAAGGATGGTACCTTAATATGAACAAAAGATGATTCATTTAAATAACTGGCTTAGTTTCTGGTGTCATTCCAAGGAGGTACAATATTTGTCATCATGGGAGAATATGGCCAACAGATCATGTTACTTTGCTGAGGATAGTCTGCACCTGTCCAATCTAGTCTTTTGAATATGGGCTAAAATATTTTCCTCTCCCATAGTACCTTTTTAAGCAATTCCAAACTGACAAATTTTCCAAGCTAGCAAAGCTACCCCAAGG
This sequence comes from Protopterus annectens, assembly GCF_019279795.1. NCBI lineage: Eukaryota > Metazoa > Chordata > Ceratodontiformes > Protopteridae > Protopterus > Protopterus annectens. Next base: position 1,836,156,886 of record NC_056726.1, read on the forward strand.
GAATCTAAAGGTGTAACTGCTTAATGCCAGGAAAAGTAGACACATGACCATAAACAACCAATAATCAGACAACCTTAATTACAAAAGTTAAATACCATTGCTAAAATAGAAAATACAAATACTGACTAAATATACAAAATTAAGTGTGCTCAAACACTATAAGACTTCAACTTCAGAACACAACTTTGGGTGGGATATTTAAATGTGTTAGAGTTATGTGTTGGTGATTCTGAAGAAGACTGTGTTAACAGATGAAAATGCTCAATCATGTTCCGAATCTCGTACTATTTGTATTATTTGGAGTATTAAAGTTTGTATACTTTAATTTGGTTGTGTGGACCTGGCTTTTGTCGCCTTACTGGATCAGATATATTTGGACTTTGTGGGGAGTCACGAGTATTCTTTGTTTGGTTCCTTGTTTTTTTTTTTTCATTTGATTAGTTTGGCTTTCCTCTCTGCATTAATATCACACCATATTATAAATATTTTTCTCTCCCATGCATGTTTCTTTTTTATACTTTTCAAAAACCTCTTTATTTTTGTTTCTTTGTCTTTTCTCACTTCCTCTGTCACTTCTTTTTCCACATGGATTCATGTTTTTCATCTAGATAATGTTTTCCTTGTTCCTGTTGCATTAAGAAAATTAAATTGTTTATCTGTACCTTTTGACAGTTCTTCTTGTATAAGTATTTTTCTTTCCTTTAATTTCTGTCTTTTTCTTGCTACATATTCTCTTTCTGGAATTTCTACGCTTTTTGCATAATAGTAACAATTCATAATTTCTTCCTTATCCTCAGCAGTCCATTTTATTGTCTGTATACACATTGCTTGCCCTGTCAATGTTTGTGGGTTTTGTAGACTACTTATTCCTTATCCCAGGGGGCACCCTCCCACTGAGCATTGACTATCCCTGTCTTAGGAATCTTTCCATGTCCTGAGGATTTTATACTTTTTTTTAGTCCTGGCACCACTGTGACCACTGGGAGTTGACACTTTTTAATCCTGGGACCTGTGTAACCAAGCTTCTTTTTTTTTTTTTGTTTTTTTTTTGACTACCTTTCCCCATGGTATACAAGATACAGTCTTTATATCAGTGTCATATTGGTGAGATTTTGTAAAAAAAGGGTCCACCACATGAAGGTACACACCAAGACTTAAGGATAAATTCAGTTTCAGCAAAATTACTCTCATTTTTAGCTGATTTATATCTCCATTAGAATATTTTCTAGTATATTGTTTGTTGATGAACTCAAGAGGTTAGGTGCAAACCCTTATGTCACCCAGTGGCTAGCCAATTGGCTCACAGACGGGACCCAGGATGTTAGAATTGGGGAGTCCATCTCTACAAAGTGGTCAGTCACAGGTGTACTCCCACAGTGATCAGTCCTTGGACTGCTCCTTTTTGGCATTTGCTTCTCAGAAGTCAAGGCCAATGTCAGTGGTCTCTGGCTGACTAAATTTGCAGATGATTGCAAATTAGGAGCTGTTATTGAATCACCTACCAACACTAATGTTCTCCAGGAGGAGCTGACACAGATAAACCACTGATGTCAGAGCCATGGACTAAAACTAAATGCCAGGAAATGCATAATATTATCCTTTGGGAAGTCATTCATCCCTGACAACTATCATATTGACAATGCACCCCTTAGAGTTGACTCAGTAGTCAGGGACTTAGGGACATACATAAATAGTGATCTAGCCTTTGATCATCATGTGTCTACAATGGTGAGGAAATCATTCTATGTTGCGCAACTTATAAACAAAGGTATGGCATCAAAGTCCAAGGAAGTCTTTGTTCTGCTGTATTCGGCATTCATCAGACCTATCATTGAGTACAATGCCCCCTTGGTATGTATCTAACCAGGCATATCCAACAACTGGAACATCCACAGAGGTTCCTCACTAAAAGAATACAGGGAATAAGTAATATGTCTTGTGCAGACTGCCTCAAGGCCCTATCAATGTATTCTGTCTCTTACAGGTGTTTGAGGGGACGTCTATGCCTGGCATACAGGGCATTGTCAGACCCCACTCTGATGGACCTCCTGCATATCCACATAATAAACAGCACCAGAATTACCCATTCTAAAGACTTAAACCTTGTCTGTGATATAAATAAGACCTGTTGGAGAGATAGGTATGTATCCCAGAGACTATCCCATCTATGGAACAGGCTTCCCATCCATGTGGAGCAGAGTTTCTCCCTAACCCAATTCAAATGTAACTTGGACAATTGGATGGGAAACCGGAACTTCATCCCTGGTTTTGCACCTATGTCTCTAATGGACAGAGGTAACCTGCAAATGGTTCCTCTCACAGGCACATGCTTACACTTATTAAGGGTATCAGAACTTGTCAGAGATTTGGTATGCATGGCTAGGCTTAAAAAGGCCTTTGTGGTTGTTAGCCTAGTAAACACGTATGAACCTATATAGTCTTTGTAAATCAAATGCATCTATATTATCTTATCAAAGTTTCAGAATATCGACTCTGATATGGTCGACACCATATCATCGAATTCTGAAACATCGAAAGATGAGAAAAAAATGCCTAAAAACAAAAATAAATAAAAACGTATCTTTGCAAGCAGGGGGGCTGTACTGCCCATGTGAGGGGCTGCACCCCCCACCCCCCTACTTAAATATACCAACTCCGAGACTGCACTACATTGAACTAAATGGAAATCTCCCCTTACGGAGATTTCCGTTTAAACGTTCAATGTTTTTTGCTTTCACTAATCTGGTGCCGACAATATCAGCTTTGATATTGTCAGCCTTCAACAACATGAAGTAGACCCAATCAAATATATACCAACACAGACAAAGTAGTATTATATTCCTTGGCATGATGTGCATTTTTTTAACAGTATATCATATCATTTTACTACAAAAAATTATCCTTGTGAATTTTTACTTGTGAAATATGAGATAAAATATAAATGTTGTAAATATTTGGTTCAAAAATTACCTTATTGAAAGAAGATTCAGAGCTGTGGGTTTCAACATACAGTCTGTGACAGGTAATATATCCATGGGTGTTACCCAAGGATCTACACCTGGTCCACTACTCTTTTCACCAGTTAGTAACCTATACTGAGATCTCCCTCAGATGTGCTATCTGCTTTAAAAAGAGGACATCATCTTTATCAAATCTGGGATGAATTTAAATGAAATTACTGTGGCCATTCAGGACAACTCTAGGGTTGCAGTAAAACTGGCTGTCAGCTAACAAGCTGATAATAAACTCTGTTAAGTTCAATATTATGCTGCATTGGTCTCCTAAACCCATAAAAATGGCACTAATATTGCTATAACAGATCCTACTGGCATATCCCTACTTGCGATCATCATACAGAAACACACTGATATTACTTTAGAATTGGTCTTTGATATCCCACACACAATTTATAGTAACTCAGGAAATGCTACAGTTATAAAATGTCAGGTCTGTTCTAACCGGAAGATGGGTGACATATTGCAATCTACGCACTATTTTCTCAAACTTGAATACCAGCTTCCTATAATAGCCTTGCTTTTGCCTCAGAATACATTGCTAATTCAAACTGTTAACAACAAACTCAGCTTTAGTCATTTGACCAACAATAGGGAGCACTACTGTACTACTTTGAGCAAATGCCATTGGATTCCAGTTTTAGGAAAGGCCTATCTACTTTTAAATACTATTGCCTTCAGATTATTGCATGAAGTGATAATGCTGCTTCCTCTACAATGTAAACTATATGAAAAAGAACAACATATTCCATCAGAATCAAAGTGTGCTGCTAACTAGGCTTCCCTTTAAAGTAGCTACTAAAGATACTAAAGAAGAAAGCCATTGCAAAACTTGCCTCAGGATGTTGGAATGAACTTCAAATAATATCAGAGTGACAATATGATGAAACTGAAGTAAAAAGAGAAATCCCAGCTAGTGAAAGAAAATAGATGTAACTGCTGCTGAAACACCAGCTAATTAAATCTACATAAATCTAATTTCAATATTTTCCCCAGTTAACATAGGCAGTGAGTTGTGTACAGAATACCTCATGTGGCATATTTTTGTAATTATTGTTTATACTGTATTGTATATCTGGTGCATTAGAATTTATATTCTTTCTATGCCAGCAATTATTTGAGGCCTGGTATCCCATCATATATAACCTACACTCCAACTAGATAATATATGATCTATTTGGAATATACCAAATTCCACTCAAAAAATTAAATTGAATTGAAATACTTCTCAAATGTTTATATATTTTATTGAGGTTTATATAAAGTTACTTTGATTTTATTGGAGAAATATGTATGATAAATGGGTTCCATTTATTGAGACCTAATATAGAATAACCATAGTCATTATAATCATCCCTTTCTAAAAATGCTTGAGTCTAATCTCTTGTAAGGAAAATGCATTAAAAATGCAATGTCATTCATATGGTGCAGTGTTTTGTAATAAGTAAGAAAAAATATTTGAAACTCTTCTGATAAATTCAGCATCTGTTACAATATTTTATTTTGGTACATCTATGAACTGTGAAAATAGACATTTAGTAATAGATAAAATTTTACTTAGAGGTAAGTTTGTCTACAGCACAGGAATTTTAAAATATAAATCCAGAATCCATTCAAACCGCTGCTGGCAGGTAATTAAGACTACATCCAATGGTGTACTGAAATGAAAGTATTCTACTGACCAATGCATTTCTTTAAAGAGGATACTTTTTGTTCTACTAAAAGTGGAATTTTCAAAATATTTATTTTTTTATCAAATGTTTAAACAGGCCACATTGGAATACAAAAATGTAATAGGAATGATTACTACATTCAATTGTTAATGAAAAGGCACACCCACCCATGCAATTGTTCCCAAAAAAGAGGGAATACATCTAGGTGTTGTAGAGTCCCCACCCCTTAATACTTTCTTATTAAATACTGTACTCAGTGGTCCTATGGCTAGTATGAAGAGAGGCAAAGAGAAGGGGCATCCCATTGGGTTTCCTTGATTACTTGGGAATAAGTGGGAAAGGGGAAGTTTTGACTCTGTATAAAAATAAAGGAAGGAAAATAAACATTAAAGAACCAACCGTACATATCTCCATTTGATAGTATTGAAAGACTTTTCAAAATCTTGCAGAATTACAGCAGCTGGGCTATCTTTTCTTCTGAATTAGAATCCTTACCTGGTTTAACAGTACTATAATAGACTCTGAGAGATGTGAGATACAAGATTTGCATTAAAAGGGAAGAAAAAAAGGTTTTTATTTAATTCTGCTTAAATGTTATAAATTGTACTTATAGTGACCTACATGGTGACATTTTTTTGTACTTCTCTGCATTTTGTCCACAGTTAAGCCAAAATGTACCTGTTTGCATTTTTTAGTTTTTTTCTGTGACCTTAGCCTTGTACCTTCATTTGCAGTTGTGTGAAGATTGTTGTGTACAGCAAGATTTTAGCATTGTTTACACATTATACTACACTTATTTCTATAAGTAGAATTACATGCAAAAGGCAGCTTTTTGTGTTTTTGAACCTAGTCTGGGGCCTCAGTCTTTTAGCTTATTTCACAGTTATGGCAGGATTGTGATCTACTTCCGTATTTGAGCCCCATTTAATCATTTACTACATTGTTACTGGTAACTTTATAAACAGTCTGGTGACTTAGTCCGTGGTGGGATTGCAGTTGTGATAGTATTGTGAATTCTGTTCCAGGATTTGTGCTTCAGTACTTTTTATAGTTGTGTATACCTGCTTAAAGTTGCATTCCAGTGCTCCTCTATTTACCTTGCTACTGGTTTCCCCTGTTCTTTGAGTCTGCCCCATCCTTCACTGAGACATTGAGCTAAACATTTCTGAAATTCTAACCATAGGATTAGAGCTCCAGATTATTTTTTTTTCTTCAGCCCTCTCTTGTTGTGGTTTAAAAAGCTTTGTCTCTGGTTTCCATTCCTTCTGGTAATCTGACTTTCAAAGTCCCTCCATCCTCTCTTTCAGTTCTATTGTCTGTTGTATAACCCATTAAAGTACTTTCCCTCCCATTGTTTTCCATATATCCATAATACTAAATGCACACCCAGCAAACCAGTATTGCACTTGAGTAAATCTACCTTACTACAAATTGTCTCTGGCTCATTTTCCCAGAGCTCTGCTTGGTGCCCTCACCACACTCTGAGGGGATCCTGAGTTAATCCTGCTCCATCCATGGTAGATAAGAGATTTATTTTATTATTTTGCACTAGAGTTAACTCTTTAGAGTGCTACTGATTTACTTTTGCTTTATGTTTTGATTTTTGCCCTTGAATCTGTCTAAAGGTCCCTAATAATTGAACTTTCCTTGACAAGGTAGTTTGTTTAAGTTGTTTTGTTGTAGCATTGCACTCACAAGCAATATTTTGTTGTGTTATTACATGAGAATGTTAACAGTGTCATTTACAGATATAAACACCCAGAAATGTATTATTTATTTATTTATTTTTGGTGACCAGGAAAGTCTGACTGGGCAAAATCCATTTTTAGTGGAAGCCCAGGAAGAAAAGCTCCACAAAAGTAACAAAGGTTTTGAAACATAGATTTTAAACATAATTAGTGTGGTCTGCTAAAAAGGACTGGAATACATTAAGTTCAAGAATTGTGAAGGTTTGTGAAGTACTGTGGAGAATACAAACACATTTCCCAGATGTGAATCCAGTTACAGTGTACAAATGTGAATCAAATTAACTGGTACAGTAGTTGATGAAAGTACATTGTTATAAACTGAGAGCTATAGTTTTTTGGGATTTTAATAAGGTATTGAAAGGAGACAGGTAGAACATGCAAAAGGAGTTAGATGAGGATTGAAGAATGGAATATTGATAGACAATGTGATGAAAAGATAGAGTATGTAGGGGGAGGGGATGTGGACTGAAGTAGGAAGAAAGAGTTAAAATTTCCATGAAAGAGAAAGTTGAAGGTGTAGGTAAGGGGGTTCTAAGGTGTGGGAGAGTGATTTGTGGGAGGAGTGAAAAAGATGTTGTGAGTGTAGTATGGAAGTATAGTACTAAAGAGAAATGTGTAGCTAGAGTGTATATCAGAAGGGGAGAAAGGAAAGAGGAGAAGAAATGGGGGGCATTTACGGTTGTTTGGTGGTAGGATAAGTTATTTATGTTCTAAACTATGAGTAACTGAGCTATAGGATGGGTTTAGCCAGGACTGAAATAGGAGCAAAACCATTTGTTGTTTAGGTACTGTTTAAGTTGATTTTTGAATTGTGATGAATTTTTCCTGGTACTTTGATAGGATGAGGAATAAAGTTCCAGATTTTGGAGATGTAGTTGGAGTAGAGAGAGTCACCAGAACTGGCATTGGATTTGCTAATTAGTAAGAAGGATTTGTTTGATGACTGAAGGTCTTGACTACTGGAGTAAGGTTGCAGTAAATTTTGGAGTGTTTGTGGGCAGTGATTACTTGGGAATATGTTAAGTAATGGTGTAATTCTAGCCAGTTAATTTGTTGTACTGCAGTGCAGTAATGGAATATGTGTGGAATATTTGTTGCAAGTTTGGCTATTTTGTTACAGCAAGCTTCTCGTTTTGATATTTCCTTTTTTTTAAGTTCGTAAAAATTGGGGAGGCATATAACAGAGTAGAAAGCACATGAGTTTTGGGTACTGACTGTCTGGCAGAGTTGGTAAGATATGGTTTGATTCTATATAGGGATCCTAATTTTATGTATGTCTTTTTGATAACATGAGCTACATGTTTGTCAGACTTCAGTTTTTCATTAGTTAGAAGGCAGCACAATTTTGTTTGAGATACCATTGCTATCTTGGTGTTGTTAGAAGAGCAGGTATGAAACAGGGATGTTAGATCTGTAAACTCTTTTGGTCTAAAAAGCATTAGTCTAGTTTTGTTAGGATTAAGTATCAAGTGTGAGTTTGTTAGCCAGGATTCCACAAGAGAGAAAGAAAGTTGTCTTATTTCTTGAAGTTTTGGTAGGGTTTGTGCAGAACACATGGATGCAGAATCATATGCATATTGACAATTGAGGCAAGGTGGATTGCAGTGTATAGTTTGTTAGTACAAATATTTAATAGGCATGCTCCCTGAAGTGAACCCTGAGGGACTCCCACAGTGACTGATAAGGCAGGAAAAAAATCTTATTGCTATTTAACTATTTATTTTATTTTAATTTATTTTATTTAAAATTTTGACGGGGGAGTGTCCTGGACGCGTGGGTCCATTTTTTCAGCCCACAGGAGGAAAAGCCAAAAAAATAAATAAACAGACAGTAGTTACATTGATTACACAGTTACAGATGAAGAACATAGTACATCAGTAGACAACTAGAATCTTATCTGTGAGTATAACACAGGCATTAAAAATGTAACAATGAGAAGTTCCTGCTGTAATATAATAATAGGCTATAGAGCATCTGAGCTTGCTATCATCAAGGTAGTTAGTGGGTGAAAGAAAGAGGTAATTGTGGGTGGGAGGAGTTCCATAATTTGGCTATGGCGAAGAGAAGAGCTGCACCCTACCCAGTTATTGGCTTGCTTTTAGTGATCTGCAAGCGTTTTTGTTGCTGGATGGTGGTCTGGTGGTGATACGATTTTGTTGAGTCCCGGAGGGGAGAGTAGTGGGAGTGGATGGTTTACTTTGAGTGAGTGGAAGTAGTGAGAGTTGAGAGAGAGGAGGGAGAGTGAGAGGCAGTAGCAGCCCAGATCAAGGAGAGAGACAGTGGTGTTGATGCCCCTGTGGCTGCCTGTGGCAGGTTTTGTTGATTTTGTTGTAGTAGGTCTAGACTTGTGTCCTTTTGGATGGATATATTTGGAGAGGCATAAAGTAGGAAAGATAAAGTTATGTGGATTTGCTATGAATTTGCTTTGCTGATCTTTTATGCTTTTGTGATACATGCCCTAGTTTTTTGTGACTTTTTTTTTTTTATGGACTTTTTGTGTCAAATTTATTGTGAATCTATTTTTTTAGTTTTCCGATTATTTGGTGAGAGTAGTTGAGGTTGTCTAGGTGTTGTATTGAGCTGTGATGTGATGTTTAGTTGTTTTGAGTATGTGGGGTGGGTTGTATGTTGTTTGTTTTAAGAAAAGGAGTGTAGTAGTTTATGGTTAGACCATGTGTAGTCAGAGAGATGACAGTCCATGCATCTTTCTTTTAAGTTTTGGTGTGGAGATAGGAGCAGCTATGGTAGGGAGTGGAGGATGATAGATGATGTGGATCCTGTTTGTTAGGTGGGGCTAGTGTTATTATGGTGGCCAGAAAGTAGGGGTTATTGGATGGATCCTTGAAAAGTAGGGATGGAGACAGGTAGCTGGGGAACCTGCATGGAGAGGGATTGTTGGGAGATCTGTCAGGTCACACACGTGAACTCTGAAACCAGTTGGTGACTGATTGTGAGAAGGCAGGGTTATTTGAGATGATAGGTTATGTTGGGAGTGTGGGACCATGTCAAATGCTTTTAGATGTGTCTAGGAAAGTTTTATGCTGAAGTATAGTGGGAGTATGGGTTAGTAGGTTAGTGTTAGAGGGATGGAGGTGGTGCTATGGACCTGAGCAGTGAGGAGAGTGAGTTGGAAAGGGAATGGTTTGGAAGGAGGTGGAGAGAGGAGGTATGTAGAGTGAATGAGTATGTACTTGGAGAGTGTGGAGAGAATAGCCATGGGGCTGCAACTGTTGCTCTGCAGAGTAACTGGAATTTGTGGCAGAGGCTGGATATGTGCACTTTCCACACACAGAGGGAACTCTGAGACAGAGACGCAGAATCTCTGAATCAAATGGGTATTTGGTATATCAGAGCCGAGTTGTAGGTATTCACTTAGGGAGGTTTGTGCTGCTGGTGGGTTTTTTTTGTGTTGGAGGTTTTTTTTGGTTGGTTTTTTGTGGCAGAGAAAAGAGAAGGCAGGGGAGATTACTTGGGTGAGGAGTGGGTTGTGAGGAGGGGGGTTGTTGAAGGTGTGGGTGATAGTATGGACCAGTTCTAGGAATTTCTGTCTAGCTCTGGGGGTTTGGTTTTTTACCAGTGCTCCAGGGCTTTATCCCTGTTTTCATTTCTGACTTGGTGGTTTCTGTTCTCATGGGGGAGGGTTGTGCTTTTGTTCTGGAAAATCTTATGGAGAGGCATAAAAAAATGATGTTCAGGAAGGTAGTAAAATAATATTCAATCATGCTTATCTAGACTGAGTTAGTAGCATGCCAGTTACATCTTTAGGGATGAGGTTGAGATGAGGGTTAAAGTTTATTTTTATTTTTTTTTGTTTGACGATACGAGTAGACACAGGTTATGGTAGGTAGGTATTATGAGTAGGTTGGGAAGGTGGGGATGAGGCTGAGGCTATGATGCCCTCTGTATATTATATGACTGGTTCTTTACTGACTAGCAGTATCCATCAGGGTAAGTGTGCTTGCTGGTTTTTATTATTATCCTTGTTGACTACTGGACTAGTTGGAGTTAAAAGGAAGGTATGATGATGGTTGGTGTGTTGCCAGAACAACCAGTCAATATTGAAATCATTGGTGGGTAACTGTTTGTTGTCAACCACTTAGATAGCTATGGAACCAGAATAATGATGAAAACTTTGTTTGAGGGAGGATAGTTCAGTAAGGAGTTTTTGATGAGAAAGAGTGTCAAATGCCTTAAATAGGTATGAGAAGATGGAGGACACTAGTTTTCCTTCATTTTTGTTTTGTTTTATACTATTAGTAAAGCTAAGGAAGGCTGTTGTTGCAATATGACTGGGAGAGATGCCATGTTGTGTGTTTGTTATAAGGCTGTTGGAGATGTGAGGAATGAGTTGGGTGTGGATACATTTTTCTAGTATTTTAGATAGGGGGATAGTGTTGTTATTAGTCTGTAGTTTGACAATTCAGTAGAGTTTCTGTCTTTGTATAAAGGGATGATGTAATATATTTTCCAAATGTTGGGGATGTATTTTCTGGAACACAGCAGTTAATAAGAATAGAGATAGTGTAGGAAAGAGCATTGGCAGTTGGCTTAATGTATTCTGTAAGTAAATTATCATCTGCTAGTGTTGTTTATTTAAGTTTGCCGAGCAGTTTTTTATGGTGGAGGTTTGGACGGGTTTAAAAGAGGAAGTGTTGTTGTAGTCACATAATGGATATATGGCAATTAGAAGAGATTGTGGTTTATCTTCAATAAGTGATAGAATAGAATTAGTAAAATATGTGTTGACCTGTGTTGCTATAGTATCTTCATTAATGGTGTTTTTTGGGGTTGGTGCGAAAGACTGGCCAGGCTGGAGAATTTTTTTTATTGAGGACCAGAATATTCTGGGACTGTTTGGTGATTTTGTTGAATTTTAAAGTAGTAGGACTTTTCAGCTTTTTTGATTTGTAATTTTGATTTTGTTTCTAAGTTGTTTATAGTTTTGTAGGGAGTCTTGTGTTTTGTTAGCATACCAGTTTCCAAGCTTTATCTGCAGTAGCAATAGCACTGTTATCAAATCTTAGCAAAGTCTAACCTAGTCTAATGCCAAATCCCAGAGACCACCCAAGAAGACCTCTGTATATCCCAGTCCTTGATCTCTGTAACCCCCCCCCCAAAAAAAAAAAGGACTGGACAACATGGATATGTAATTTGCAAATATCTCCATAGCCAGGTCAGTAGATATGGGCATCCTGAGACAATGTAGCAATTGTCTCATATACACAGACAACCATTTTATCCTTAAAGAAACAAACACAGTATGCAAGAGTTGCACATACACAATTTCACTGAAGGCAAAAATCTTGCATGCAAACAAGGTTGTCAAGAGCACACACTACATCCACCAGACATACTACCCACCATACCCATAGGCCAACCTATGCTGAGACACTAAAGAACAATCTTTCCTAAACCTCAAAGACCTCCTAAGTCAATAAACAGTGCAACATCTATCCTCAGCAACCTGTAAAGCACTCACTGAAAGCAGCATTAAACACCACACATATGCCTACACCCAGTGGAGCCCCAAGAGCAAAGCCCATAAGGCAAGCCAACACATTACCCAGGGAACTTGTCACAGGGGACACCATTGTATGACACCCAGATGCCCCACTCACCAGACTGAACAAGGGGAAGATAACGGTTATTTGTTTATCTGGATTCAGAATCTGCCAAGTTACGCATGCACTCAAATCACTACATCACAAGTACCAGTATGATTTTATCATAGTCCATGTGGGTTTTATGACATGAGATACACTTCTCTGGACTATATGAAGAGATACATTGTTGATCTCTCTGAGTATGTGTCTCAGGCAGCTATATGGCTTGCATTGCACAACATTCTACCTTCATAATGGTTGATAGCACAGTATGAACAAAACATGAATGACTTCAATAATGGGCTTAGTTTCTGATGCCTTTCCAGGGGAATTCAATATTTCTCAGCATTGAAATAGAAGGCTAACAAACTATGTTGCTTTGCAAAGGATAGTATGCACCTGTTTCCCCTAGGCTTCGGAATACTGTCTAAAACTTGATCCACCCCCTTAGAGCCTTTTTTAGGCAATGTTAAATTGACAAATATACTGACATAGAAAATAAAACTAAAAGATACCTAAAGGTGTTATTGCTCAGTGTTAGGCACCTAAACAAGAAACACTATACCCTACAAGCTCTCCTTACTCTGGAGAATATGGATATCTCTGCCATTACGGAGACATGGTTTAAATGCAAAGAAAGTGCTCTGGCAGCACAAGGCTTCAGTGCTTTCCACACATTTAAACCATCAGCTGCTCAGACAGGAAAAAAAGGTCAAGGAGTCTCAATCTAGATCAGCAACAGGCATAACTCTATGTTGGTTAAACTGGATGATGCCCTGGAATTTAGCCATGTACAAATCAATACATAGTCCCATACCATATGCTAGCATGCTATAGGTCACCTTCTATTTCCCCAGAATCCCATAGTTCACACCTAGACCAACTGGATAGACTCTTCATTAAACCAAATACAATAACAATGGGAAACTTTAATTACCCCTCTATAGACTGAGAAACATATACTGCCTCATACTCACAGGCATAACAATTTGTAGACCTTATTAACACAAATTCCCTTGATCAGGTAATGCACACACTCACCAGAGGTTCAAACATGTCCGACCTAGTACTAAACAGTATACGAGAACACTGCACCCCTCCAGTGTCACATCTTTACTGGTGAGATCTGACCACAACTCTGCCTATTTAAAAATAAAAATCAACTCAGTAACATCAGCAAACCCTACACAGTCAGGAGTTATTCCAAACAAACTACATCCTAGCATTGATGGTTTGTCAAAATTCAGCGCCCCTTCCAACCCTGAGTTCATAGTAGTCTATGCAGAATTGTTCACAGAGACCCCATATAAACATGCAGATAGCTGAATAGAGGCTGCTGTACCTGCTAGAAGTAAGCCCAAAACAAACTCTGAAAACAAATCACATTGGTGGAATCCTAACCTTATTAGGATATATAACAAAAGGAAAAAGTCATGGCTAAAATCAGGAAGAAAAACTCCCATAATGATATGAGCTCTATAATTAAACTAAACAGGAATAAGAGGACTAATTAAGTCCAGCAAGGCCAGTTACAAGCTCAGTATAGCCTCACAGGCTAAAGACAAACACATGACTTTCTAAAGTTATGTCCAAATCCTCAAAGGCAGCACATATCAGCTTGCAGAACTGCTGGTCAGTGGTGCCAGCTTCAGTGAGCAGAGTGACTAGTAAATTTGCTGTCTGACAAATTCAGATCAAACTTCACCCCTTACTCTTCTCCTGTCTCTCCCCATGAAATACTTAATAACATAACCCCTGCATCTATTAGCAGGAAGCATCTTGGCAGCACTCATTAAGGCGTAAAACGCAGCCTCATTGGGCCTGACAATATCCTTGGCTGCCTCTTAAATAGCTTGAATCATGACCTATCAGGAGCACTTGACAACATTTTCAATTTTAGCCTCAAAACAGGCTTTGTACCATGAGAAAAGAGGACTGCAACAGTTATCCACTTCACAAGGATGGACCATCAACCAACCCAGGAAACTACAGACCTATTAGTCTGACTAATCTAATATGTTAAGGCTATTTTATCTCTCAAATGTTTGCTCTCTGTATTTGATCTTAGCTTAAACCTACTAAAGGACTCTGTACAAGTTTATCTTACCTTCAATTTAAACAATGTTCTGTAACTCATTTTACTATTAGTATATATTGTATGCTTTGTCACTGCTGATGCTTGGAGCTTTTTTCCCCAGGCCTCTACTGAAAATGGACATATATCCAGTTAGACTAGCCCGGTCAACAAATGTAAAATAAATAAATAAATAATAAAATGGAACAAATTATCATGGAGATGATCAAAGAAGACATAGGCACCCTTCAGATACTGGACCCAACCCAGTTTGGCTGTGTCAAAGGAGGGTCATACCTGCTAAACCTGGTGTAATTATTTGAGAAGGCCACCATGGTAATGGATGAGAGGAAAACAATGCATATCACCTACCTGTACCTGGCTAAAGCATTCAGTAAAATACCCCACTTGGTTATAGTTGTCAAAGTCACCGAAATAGGCATAACCCCCTAGATAACTTGCTTGATTTTCAGCTGGCTCACAGACAGGACACAAGAAGTTAGGACTGGTGATACCACCTCCACTAAGAGACCAGTCACCAGTGGGGTACCTCAGTGCTCCATGCTGGGACAGCTCCTATTTGGCATCTACTTCTTGGAGGTAAAGGTTAATGTCAAGGGCTTTTGGCTGACCAAGGTCACAGATGTCTGCAAAGTGGGATCTGTCATAGATATCCCCCATGACACAAACATCTTATGAGAAGGTCTAACACAGACAAATGACCAGTGCCAAAGTCATAGACTAAACCTCAATACCAAGAATTGCATCATAGTGTCTTTTGGGAAAACTGCCACCAGGCTAATTACTCCATCAATAAGACACCCCAAAGAGCCGATTTGGTAGTTAGGGATCGAGAGCATATGTAGACAGTAATCTGGTCTTTGATTAACATGTGGCCACGGTAGTAAGAAAATCATTTTGTGTCACCCAACTTATAAGTAAGGCCATGTCATCCATGTCCAGAGAAGACATAGTGCCACTTTATTAGGATCTTATCAGACCCATCATTGAATATAATGCCCCCTTCAGCATGGACCTGACCAGACATATACAATAGTTGGAATGCCCACAAAGGATCCTTACCAGGAGAATTCAATGTAAAAGTACATTGCTCTATATGGATTGCCTTAAAGCCCTATCTCTATACTCTGTCTCCTACAGGTTACTGAGAGGCAATCTATGCCTGGCATGCAAAGGATCCTTGGCTCCAGCTCTGTCAGACCTTTTGCACATCCACAAAATGAACATTATCAGAACCACTAGATCCAAGGATTTAATTTTACTTCTGACAAAAATAAGACATGTTGATGAGACAAATATATGCCACATAGATTCCCAATGCTTTGGAACAGGCTCCCTGTCTGTGAAGCAGAGTCCATCCCCAACTCTATTTAACTTTGTAACCTTGACCAATGTATGGGAAATTGGAAATTCACCCTGAGTCTGGCCCCCGTGTCTCTGATAGACAGAGGCAGACAGTAAAGGGCAAGCTAACATGCCCCCTCAACATAACCTCTAGAAACTTCCAAACTAACATTCCTTCTACTAAAAAAGACCATGATACATGAGGACACAATTGGGTTGGATTGCATGCCTAGGCTTATAAAAGCCCTGGTGGTTGTTAGCCTAGTCTATACATATGGACCTATAACAGAAAAGTAATTTTTTTTCTATCCTCCTTGCAAAAGGTATTGTAGAGACATTTTAATGCAGCCACCAAGGTGGGGTAAGGGCTTTATATAATTCTGTATTGAAACCAACAAGGCCTGGTAATTTACTTATATGGATACACTTGATTACTTTATGGATTTCACCTCTGAAATGGGCCATGATAAGGTGATTCTGTTCCTTGGAGAGATGTGGTATCCCATTTTACATGTAAAAAATGTTGTTTTTCCTGTGATATTTCCCCTGATTACCATGGTCCCAGGTATACAGTGCATAATACAATTTGCTAAACATCTTGCAAATATTATCCTGTTTAACCAGTATCTTCTTAGTGCATTCTTGCATAATTTTAGGTTTTGGGGTTGGCATAATGGTTCAGGTGTTTACCTCACAAACTCAAAGTGCAGGGTTTGATCCCCACCTTGGGGAAAAGACCACCCAAGAGTTATAAGCCTAGTAATCACTTAGGAATCTATATGTGCAATAGTCCCATTCACCTTCCTTGCTTTCATCTTATATGTTAGTATCTAGACTTCTATGCTAACACCTGAGCTAAGGACATGAGAGATGATCTTTTCATATAGAATTGTGCCTTCTCAGACAGGGTCCTGTTTTGATGAATATGTGCCATTCTGTATTGCACGAGGACTGTTTGTCTCAAATTTGTTTTCTTTACATGCTTTATGCAATCTATCTACATCATTTTCCAGATTCCTAGTAGCTCTACCATACTTTACTAGAAGGCGCTACTTTGCTCACATACAAAGACTTTTCATGTCTAACTTAGTCACTCCTATGAGGGATGATAAACCCTCCAGGCATCTTTTAGACCTATCTCTTTATGAGATTAATTCAGTACACATTAGACCTTCACTTTCTTTCTTGCAGACAGAAAAGTACAGTCCCTTATGGAAGCTAGCATTGCACTGAAGTTTCCTGCAATTAGTACGGGGGGGGGGGGGCTTCTTACTTGTTATGATGCACTAAAAATAAAAAAATACTTGCTCTACTGGCAAGAGTGGGCAGTGAAGGGTATATACCACTTAAAAGGCTTGATATATAATGAAGCAGGACACTTACTATCTCTCCAAGAATTATCTCGGAGGATAAATGTTAAAATTTGCTGGTGGCAAAGTGATTAGGGCAGCCACCAGAGTGCAGTTACCAGGGAATAAGGATACACTGTTTGGGCATGTTGGCTTTCCGAGAGAGGAAGAAGAAATAGGGAAGTCTACTATAACATAGATATTATAAAACACAGCTGTTTTTCTGGCAGTTATTTTTCAGTCTTGGAATCCACCCACCCATCTTTAAAAATTAGGAACAAATGTACCTGTGTGTCTGAACAAGCTTAATGTATCCTTTTAAGAGTGCAGAAAATCAACTTGAGGAATTTATGTGTATTTTTATAGAATATTATATTCATGAGGGAAAACAGGACACATTTTAAGTGTTTGCATTGGAAAAAGAATTGGCCTGTTAATAACTGTTACATTTTTAATGGAAAAGATGACCATTATTGGCATAATGAAAAATGCAACCTTTTTATGTTTAATTTCTTATGTGCTACTATCACAAAAGGATATCCTGCCAGCCCAGCTATCTGGAATTTTGTAAATAATTCCATGACATTTGTGAATATTGATATGATTCATACAGAAGTGTGTATAAAGGTGTAAAGTACTGAGCTAAAATGTAACCACAGCATGCCCTGCAGGCTTAGAATAGAAATGTATATAAACTATTGTAATTGTGTAAATGTATATATTTTAACAGTAGAAACTAGAACATAGAGGGTTAACTTGCAAAACTTCAAGAAAATACGTTGGAATTAAATTGTTTTATGATTGTGCTATAAAATTTATCTTTCAGTTTCAGTTCAGTAGCAGACAGTGTCTAGAGCTAGAGGTTTTTGTATTGTGTTGGAAGAGAAGTAATTACTAGGTTTGAGATGCAGAAGTGTTTGTATCTTAGGGATATGTATTTTTCAAACAGAGATGGGAACTAAAAGTCAGGTGACAAAAAGTGATGTCATCCAAGCTAACCCAGCAGCAATATTTCATATTCAGAGAGAGACTGCACATTTTGTATTTTTGTCTATGACCTAGCGAGAACATCCACTCATCACCACCTTCTGCACTTGCCTTGCTGTAACCAAGTTTTTAGGGCATTGTAACTCTTTTAGATTCAGATAGGAATATAGTAAAGTATAGCTTAGATGTTTTCTTTATTTATTTGACAATGTCCTGCAAAGTTGTTTTAAATATTTTCTGTGATTTTCAACTCTGTGAATACATATTTAATATTGTCTTGTTCTTTTATTATTTATTATTAAATATATTAAGCCTAGCTTTGTGGCTGATATTTGTGAGATATATTTAAGCTCTTAGAGAGTACTTGCATATCTATATGGTGACACTGTACAGGCTACTCTTAAATAGCCTTGCTCTTGGTCAGACTACCATTTAGATAATAGTAACATTACACAGTAGGATTGGACACCCTTTGTTATGGGCCTTAAGTAGCTGCTAAAGAGTTGGCTGGTGGCAGTAGGAACTACCTTATAGTCTGGGTAGAAGAGGACATAGCAAATATACCTGTGCCAGCTTTTCCCAGGTGTGTGTGTGTGTGTGTGTGTGTGTGTGTGTGTGTGTGTGTGTGTGTGTGTGTGTGTGTGTGTGTGTGTGTGTGTGTGTTTGTATATCAATCAAATCTCAAAGTGTGTGTCAGCTACTTGGGCAGGGACATGAAGCACTGGTTGGACAGAAAGGTGCTGGAGATTTTGGCTTGGCCACTCAGCTGAGATCTTAACCCTATAGCTGTGCCAGTGGTTAGTCTTATTGGGGCTCTAGAGAAAAAAGGAGGAAACCAGCCCCAGACTGACTGTGATCTCTGTGTGTTCTTAAGGGAAATTGCACTGTACTGTGTTTGTGTGTACTTGTCATCCTCCCCTTGTGTACGTTCCCCACCTTTGCCAGTAATGAGAACTGAAGCTCCTTGATTACTGGGCCAGTGCAGGAGCATCACATATTAATTGGTTGGTAGTGTTAGGATAGTCACATCACATATTAATTGGCTTGTGGTGGTGTGGATATTGAATTCCTGTAGCCTGTAAACAGTGGTCACTAGGAAAGGTGTTTGTACTCTCAATCAGCCATACAGTGAAGATTTAGAGTTTCATATCACAATTGTTTTATTTATTTTTTTATTAGCTTAGTTAGTAAGGAAGATCAGGCAAGCATGTCAGCAGAGGAGTATGGCAAGCTGACAAGGAGCCATTTGGCTGAGATGTGCCAGGCTAAAGGTCTGGTGCATGCCAACCTTACTAAAGCAGAAATGACTGTAGCCTTGAGTGCAGCTGTATCACAGACCAGCAGTTAGGAGGACAACCTTTCCACAGAAGACTTAAAAATCCATGTGGAGTTAAAGAGACTTGAATTGAAGGCCAAACATTTGGAAATAGATGCAGCAGAAAGACTGAGACATCTGAACACTGACAAAAATGAGAAACTGCAATGTCTGGAGGCTGAGGAGAAGGAGAGACAGGGGCAACATGAAAAGGAGATGCTAACTCTCCTCCAGGATCATGGAGGTAATGGGGAAGGGAGTAACTGAACCTTAGAAGCAACAAAGGTCAGTAAACTTCTTCCACAAGTTACAGAGGGGGATAATTTTGATAGTTTCATTCATATGTTTCAAAGGGTATATAAACAGTATAATGTTTACCAAGGGCTCTGGGTAGGCTTCCTGACCCCATTACTGCATGGTAAAGCTGTAACTGCTATTTCTAAATTGTCTGATGCTGATTGCTTAAATTATAATACTGTGAAGAACTGTCTTTTAGAATGTTTTAAGCTTACACCTGAAGCTTATAGGAAAAGGTTTTGTGAGCATAGATGCAAGGAGATGAAAGTGTGTGTGAATATATTGCTGAACTAAGCACTTATTTTCATAGGTGGATGCATGGATGTCAGGTCACCACTTTTGAATGGCTGGTAGACTTTTGGTGAGGGAACAAGCCCTTAGCACTTTGCCTGAGGACATGAGAATCTGGTTAGCTGATAGACAATACAATACTGCAGATGAGTTGGGGAAGAAGAGAGACCTATACCTAGCAAGCAAGGCATCACTTCACAGAAAAGGGACACCCACTGCTGCTCATGGCTCTAAGTGAACCCATGGTGGGCAGCCCAGAATGCCTTAAGAGAGTCCACCAGTAGCAGGGGAAGCCACTAGTCCAGGTACATGTTCAGGACTAAGGGTTAAATGTTTTAAATGCAACCAGTGGAACCATGTAGCATATAGATGTCCATGGAGGCAAGGTGGGGAACAAAAGGTGGGAGAGCCAGTAAGTGGGAATGACAAAATACCAGCAGCAAGTTGTCTCGAGTTAACAAGGGTACCAAACTACCACAAGAGGTAATATCTTATTTTAGTAAATGGGAAAGAGGTCATTGCTAAGAGACACACAGCCTCTGCCCTAACCATTGTGAAGCCTGCAATGGTTAAAGAGGAGCACTACTTGCTTGGGGAGTCTACTCCAGTCAGAGCTTTAGGAGAGACTCCATTCCAAATAACTTTGGCTATGGTCCACCCTGACTGGGAGAGTGGAAAAGGAAGCAAGCAAGTAGGTGTGTTTTAGGATATCCCTACAGATGTCTTGATATGGAATGATTTTCATAATGCAGTACCCTGTGTGCATGCAGTTGCATGCAGTCAGGCTTGGAGACAAACATGTGGGTCTGGTAGCCTGGGGGAGATCCAGGCAGACTACACACTTGCAGCCCTGTTTGGTGAGGTGGTTATTCCAGGGAGGGAGCTACCCTATAGCAGTGAGACTGAAGGTGAGCCACAGCTGTTTGTGGGTACTGATGTTCCCTTGGACAGAATGACTGCAAGAGCAGAGGTGAGCAGTAGTACCCAGGCTGACAATGAGGCACCACTGTCAGAGGATACCAGACATCCTGTGGAAGGGGAGCTGGGGTGGGTTACCGAGAGAGAGTTGACACAGGCTCAGCTCTCAGACCCTACATTACAAGTCCTGAGGGAGGTAGCTAGTGAGGCATTAGATTGTCAAGGAAAAGGGGAATCTGTATAGTGGGACAAAGGGTTACTGTATAGAGAGTGGACCCCTGAGGGAGGGCTAGAGAGTAAGAGAATACAGCAGTTGACAGTGCCTAGAGCCTACCATCTGGCACTTCTAGCCATAGCCCACAATAGTCCATTTGCAGGTCATATGAGCATAACACGTACAAAGAGACATATTATGCAGAACTTTTATTGGCCTGGGATTTCCAGAGATGTAAAAGGGTACTGCAGGACCTTTGAGCAGTACCAAAGGGTAGGCAAGGCAGGAGACAAGGTGAAAGCTCCTTTGATGTCTCTGCCTGTGATTGTGGAGCCATTTCAGAGGGTAGCTATGGATATTGTGGGGCCTCTGAGTACCCCAAGTTTCACAGGGAAAAAATATATCCTAGTGGTAGTAGATTATACTACCAGATACCCTAAGGCAGTGGCTCTGTCCTCCACTGAGGCAGAAAAGGTGGCAATTGCTTTGATAAATATTTTCAGCAGGGTAAGTTTCCCAAAAGAAATGCTGACTGACATAGGTGCCAATTTTATGTCAGACCTGCTGGCTTGTCTGTGAAAGTAATGTGGGGTGAAGCACCTAAAGACCCACCCCCTACCATCCTCAGACTAATGGTCTTGTTGAGAGGTTAACCTCTACACTCAAGATGATGCTAAGGGCATTTGCAGACAAGTTTAAGAGGGAGTGGGACAAATATTTGCCCATCTATTGTTTGCTTATAGAGAGGTGCCCCAGGAATCTACAGGTTTTTCACCCTTTGAGTTGATGTATGGGCATAGGGTGAGGGGACCTCTAGATTTGATTCAAGCTGAGTGGGAGGGTAAGTATGAATCCTATAAGGAGTCTGTTGTGACATATGTCCTAAACCTCAGGACAAGGCTTATGGAAGTCATGGGCTTGGCCCAGGAGAGCCTGGCAGAAGCCCAACAATGTATGACAGGAATGCTGGAGATAGAGAGTATGCTGTAGGGCAGCAGGTAATGGTTCTCATTCCTGTCAGACACAACAAGCTGCAGGCAGCTTGGCAGGGATCCTACAAAGTGGTAAGGAAGGTCAGTGATGTTAACTACATGGTAGAACTGCTAGGCAGGAGGCAGGGGCACAAACTGTACCATGTTAACGTGATGAAACCTTACCATGACAGGGAGGCCCTTGTGCTAAGTGTTTGCTGTAGGAGGCAGGAGGAGTCTGACGGGGATCTATAGCTACAGGGAGCCAGCCAGCCAAATCCCAAATTACTATGGTGAAGCCTAGGGTTGCAGGCATATGATATGACAGTGCAGCACCGCAGTGGGGTTAGCAATGCCAATGCAGATGGGCTGTCAAGACAGGGAATGGGGTGAGGTATTCCCAGATAGTCAACCCTCTGAAGCAACATTTCACAAGGGTCACTTGAAAAACTAGCTTGAGTTTTTTTTTTGGGGGGGACAAGAAATGTCACAAAAGGAAATCCTACCAGCAAAGCTATCTGGAATTTTGTAAATAATTCTATGTTTGTTTGCGTCTTTCAGCTTTTCCCGGTTAGGGGTCGCCACAGTGGAACTCCGGTCCGCTAATGATTGGTAGTTGATTTTTACGTGCTGAGTTACCAGCCCTGATGCACAACTTTCAACGAAGGTACGCCCATTCACGCATGTCTCCATGCAGAAGACACTCTAACTGAGAATCGAACCGGACAGCGTCTTACTGTGAGGCGACAACGCTACCGCAGCACCACCACCGCGATAAATAATTCTATGTCATTTGTGAATATTGATATGATTCATACAGAAGTGTATATAAAGGTGTAAAGTACTGAGTTAAAATGTTACCACAGCATGCCCTGCTGGCTTAGAATATAAATGTATACAAACTATTGTAATTGTGTAATTGTATACATTTTAACAGTAGAAACTAGAACATAGAGGGTTAACTTGCAAAACTTCAAGAAAATAAGTTGAAATTAAATTGTTTTATGATTGTGCTGTAAAAGTTATCTCTCAGTTTCAGTTCAGTAGCAGACACAATGGGCCAGATTCAGGAAGGCTTACACGGAGTTCAAGAGTAGTGTAAGCCTCCGTGTAAGCCTCCCGATTCAGGAACAGCCCAAATCTTCATGTAAGAGACAGCTAACATGTCTCTTACACGGACTGGGCGTGGAAATGCTCAATACCTCATTTGCAGCTCAAAGATATGCAAATGAGGTATCTGAGCGATCCATGAAGCAGAAACCAGTCCGTGTAACGGACGTGTTAGCAGAAATGTACTCAGCTGACAACTGAGTACATTTCTGCAAAAAAACGGAGCTATGTCAGCTCCAAATAAAGGGTGCATTTGTTTCATTAAGCATGCCAATGGCCAAATATGTGGCCATTGGCATGAAAAACTGTTGCAAAAATATTTTATATAACTTTTTTTTCCACGGGATTTTGAGGTGTAACTGCAGCGCACACCCAAGCAAACGGGTGCGCTACCTAAAACTAAAAACCGAAGCTTATAAGCCCACAATTGTGGGATTTATGTATTACATGGAATGTCAATGGAGGGACTTGCAGACCAAAACAATATGGCCTCCGTTTAGTGGTTGTCAAGGGGAAGCTCCGTGTAAGACATGTAACTAGTCATTACTAGGCAATCCTATGTAAATGAGGGTTACAATACTGAATCACACTGCCACATAGGTAATGAGCACTTTCTGAGTAGTGTAAGAGTTAGAGGAGGGGGAGGAACAGAGTAAGAGGTAGGTGATATCACGGGGAGGATAGATACAAATGTACCAGATTGGAGGGCAATGTAAGGTGAAAGATGACAGACAGACTTCAGGGAGGGAGGTGTGTCCCAACAGAACACGAGGAAAGTCAAGAAATTGAAGGTGTACGCTATCCCTACACTCAAAGTTTCTTGAAATATGTGTGCATCTTGCTGCGCGCTGTAAGGCAGTTTCAACATGTGGGAGCGTGTTGCAAACCGTTTACAATGGTTTGCGTGGGTGTGCACGTGTGGAAGGCAGTGTGCGCGCGTTTTAACATGAATCAGCTGAGTTCACACCGTGTAAGGATGTGTGTGCGCGTTTAAGTGACTGTGAGCATGTTTAAGCCGGTGTGCACATTGCTCCCCTTCAGGAAACAGAGAGGAAACAGGAAACAACCAAAATACAGGGAAACTGCCAGAGGATACTGCTGGAGTTAATTGGTGGAAACAATTGGAAGCAGGCAATTATGCAGGCAGACTAGAAGCCCAACCCAGCACTTAAAACACTGCAAAGAGCAGTGCAGGGTGTTTCTCACAAGAGATACTGCAAGAAAGTAAGCTATCAGAATTGAAAACTGAAAAAAGCTGAACTCAGAGCAGAAATGCTAGGGGCTGCCATCAGGCAAAGGCGAATTGCTGAGGGTGGTGACAATGCAGATGCTGACAGACAACCCAGAGTGAGGAGAAGGAGAAGAGTATACAGGCCCAGGGTTACCTACCATGGGTTACATGAGCTGGAGATAGTAGAGTGCTACAGAGTGGACAGAGACCTTCTGCAGCAGATTGTTGAGCTGTGCAGGCCACATCTCACACACAGAACCAACAGAGGGGAACCCATCCCAGTGGAAACCAAGGTATGTGTTGGCCTAAGAATACTAGCAACAGGTACCTTCCAGAGACCAACTGGTGATATGATGGGGATATCACAGGCATCAGCCTCCAGGGTACTGCACCAGTTCCTGGATGCCATGTCAGCACATGTCGGTGATCATATATATGTCCCTAATGACCGTGAGGTTGTGGCCAGCAATATTCTCTTCCAGCAAATAGCGGGATATCCTGAGGTGCTGGGTGCAATAGACTGCACGCATAAAAGCATCAAAGCACCAGCTGGTGAGCGGGTAGAGTCTACATTAACCGCAAGGGATACCCCTCCATCAACTGCCAGGTCATGTGTGATGCCCAGGG
Source organism: Protopterus annectens (assembly GCF_019279795.1). Taxonomy (NCBI): domain Eukaryota; kingdom Metazoa; phylum Chordata; order Ceratodontiformes; family Protopteridae; genus Protopterus; species Protopterus annectens. The sequence goes on from NC_056726.1 coordinate 1,836,181,673, forward strand.
CATAATAATGAATGTGTGTGCTGGCTGCCCTGGGAGCTACCACGATTCCCACATCTGGCATCTGGCAGCTGTACCAATCATTTGCCAGTGGGGACTTCCCACACGGACACCTAGTGGGGATGCAGGTTATGCACTTGAGCCGTGGCTGATGACACCCATCAGAAATGCACACACACCTGAACAGGAACGCCATAATGAGGCACATGCACAAACACGTAATGTCATAGAGCGTGTGTTTGGGCTGCTCAAGTCATGGTTCCAGTGTCTGGACACATCTGGTGGAGCCTTGCAGTACACACCAACTACATGTACCCAAATGGTCATGATATGTGCTATGCTACATAATATGATCCTGCAGAAACAGCTGCAGCAGGACCAGCACAGGGCTAGGCCTAACATCCCCCCACCATTGCCAAGGCCACCACAGGCAGAGGGTAACTCGGAGGAGGAACAACCTGACCTTGTCCCAGTAGGCAGAAGGAGGCGTGCCCAGTATGCCCTGGCCTTGGCAAAGAGGCAATGCATAGCACATACACTTGGTCAGTAGGAACACTGGGACTGATACCCGCTCTGACTCACTCATATAGTAACAGGGATGCCTAACATGACACAACCTGCTTCCAAACATGTACAGGGAGCATAGTATGTGCATCCGACAGAGGCAGCCCTGCAGCACCACCTGAGGCATGAATGCCATGTGTTAAGTAATGTAATACCATGTACCATATGCACACCTGAGGACCCGACTAACATCCACCCTCACCAATCATAAACCACAAAAAACACAAACCTACCTCATAGGTACCACAAGGGATAGGAACCTACATGTAATGCTACCCAATGCCAGAAGTACAAATGCGTGCAGTGTAAACGCACACAGTATAGAGAATGTAGATATCAGTGTTGTAATAGAAAACAGGGTCAAAGCCCACATTAGCACCCTGACACTACCAGGTCACACCTCTGTCCTAATAGCAGTAACTGCCCCAAGCCTACTCTGGCAATGTGAGTGTCAAATGAAAAACTACTGTCAACCTGGGTGCCCAGGTCCCTGATAACCTCTTCTGTGCTTAGAGGATTGCCACCTAGATGGGAACTAGGGGTAACCCTGTTGTTCCCAAAGGGTATGACTATGCATTGTTTAGCGTTTAACGTAAGGCCATGGCTCTGGCACCAGTTATCTGTGTCTATGAGACCCTTCTGAAGGATGTCTGTGTCAGATGGGTTTCCAACTATGGTTCCCAGTTTGCAGTCATCTTCAAACTTCGTCAGCCATAATCCTCCTGTGTTTGCTTGTACTTCTGAAAAGTAGATGCTGAACAAAAGTGGGCCCAGGACTGAGCCCTGTGGGACAACACTTGTGACAGCTCTGGAGTGTGACATGGCACCAGCAACTTTGACCCTGTGTGTTCTGTCACTTAGCCAGTTTGCAACCCATCCTGTGATGTATGGGTTCACATTTAAGCTGGTGATGTTTTCAATGATACCTGAGTGGGGTATTGTGTCGAAAGCCTTTGCCAGGTCAAGGTAGGCTGTGTGGACTGCCTTGCCCACGTCAATGGCCTGGGTGACTGTCTTGAAAAAGTTAACCAAGTTTAAAAGGCATGATCTGCCCTTGACAAAGCCAAACTGGATTGGATCCAACGTCTGTAAGTCCCCTATGTCTTCATTTATTATTCCCATTATGATCCTCTCCATAGCTTAGCAGACCAGGCTTGTCAAGCTGATGGGATGGTATTTTCCGGTGTTGGTGGAGGCACCCCCTTTGTGAAGTGGGTCCACCATTGCCGTATGCCACTCCTTGGGCACATATCCTGAGGTGAGGCTAAGATTAAACAGCTGCCCTAACTGCGGGTGTAATTCTTCATTGAGTTCATGGAGCACACAACTGGGGACACCATCTGGTCCCATGGATAAAGTGTTTTCCGCCTTGGATAGAGCAGTTCTCACCCCAGCATTGGAGATGTTTGGGGGGCTACAATCCTCTGGTGTAGATACCCCTCCAGTTGGGGGGGGGAGAAATCTGCACTGAACCTGTCAGCCAGTATGTTGGCAATGTCTGTAGGTTCAGTGATATTTACATCATTCCGAACTAATTCTGAGCATATCTGGGAGTTCCCTCCCAGGTGTCAAACATAGGTAAAAAAGGCCTCATGATTGTCCCTTGAGTCCTGAGTGGGTTTACTCTCAAAACTTTCCTTGGATGATTGTATGGGGGAACCCAGTGTTTTACTCATAATGAGCAGGGGTGTCTTCCCTTCTACGGATTTTGCTCTATCTTGTAGTAGCTCCTTCCTTTTGTTGTAGAGCTTGTTTATGGCTAGGGTCCACCAGACTGGATGCTTGCCTGTGGTACAAAGAGTCTTTGTTTTGTTTGTGATTGCCTGATCCATGCAGTCCTGGAGGTGCTGGTAGAAGGCATTTGTAAGTGATACAGCGGCTTGGGTAATGGTGTCCGCTGGCTTGGGGGCCTTGAAAGAGACCACACCAGTCCTTAGAAATGTGAAGTTGGCATTTGAGAAGGTCTTCACTGTTTGTTTTTCTATCTGGGGTGTGGGTGGGATGTGGACTCCCACTGAGATTAGTCCAAGATCTGATCTCACCAATGATGGGTATACTTCTGGTGTTGAACAGTGTGACCCCATGTTCGTGATGATGAGTTCTAGTATGTTGTCTCCACTTGTGGGGATGGTGACCAGTTGTTCCATGGCATTTGAGTGTATGAACTCTTGGAACCTTTGGGTTAGAGTGTTGTGGCTTGATTAGTGACCCCAGTCTATATTTGGATAATTGGAATCACCCAGTATGATGGTGTTTGGAGATACATTTATCCCCTCCAATGTTTTCAGGACAGCTGTGTGAGGTACCTGAGTTTGAGAGAGTGGCATGTAACATGCTACAAACTGCAGAGCAGTCTTGCCTACCTTTACTGGCACCTGGATGGTCTTCAATGCATCGTGTGTTGCCACCAACCTTGAGGTGAGGGTGTCCTTGATGAATATGGACACCCACCCTCCTTTCTTGGTGTTGTCCGGATTTTGGTGCCGGAACGCATGATATGAGGTAACACCCGATAGTGCCAGGGTGCTGTCAGAAGCCGTGAACCAGGTCTCAGGCACAGCACAGACATCAATGTGCTACATACTGAGAAGGGCATCGAGTGTGTGCAGCTTGAGGTTGAGACCTCTGGCATTGAGCAGCATTACCCTTAGTGTCTTTCCTTTTCTGTGTTCTAGGGTGGTAGGTGTAGAATCTGATTCTTGCATAAAAAAGGCACAATGGGGGTGGCAGGAGCATCAGCCGAAATCCGGAAGCCCAGGGGTGACAGGTGCAAGCCGTCCCTTGCAAATCAGCATGGCCTGTCCAGCATGTCATCCCAGGCAGACAGACATTGGACCCCTTTGAATGACACCATAGTTTAAGCAAATTATTACAGCTGATCATCTTGTCTCTGTTTATGTGGCATCATACTTGGTGAAGGTAGGATACTGCTCAAGGTCAGGGTCATACCTGCCTGGCCTACATAATCAGAGGGATCCTCTATGTCTCTTTCCATGTAGTCCAGGGAGGTACATCTCAGGTCGTTCACACCAGCATGGATAATGACTGGGTCAGACTTGTACTTGCAGTTGAGTGACCTGAGTGCTTGCATTATGTGGTGGATTCCAGTGCCTGATAGGCAGCCTACTGTGACCTCCTCCGTACTCGATCTGGTGAGCGGGATGTCAGTGTGTCTGACTATGGAGTCACCTATGACAAGTGTGTCTGGCATTGTGTTTGGCCTTAAGGGCTGTGACTGTTTGGCACACTGACTCTGTGGTCTATGTGTTGCATGTGCTGTGCCCTGTGGAGGCAGTTGTGTGGGTGTCTGCTGTGGTGGCCACTGCTGCTTTTGTAGAATTCTAATCAGAGCCTCCAAGTATATCTTTGTGTGTCTATGTGTATGATTTTAAGTTGTGATAGTGCTATGTGAGACTGGGTTTGTGATGTGTGTGGTTACCTTCACCTTCTCTCTGGTCTTGCTAGTCCTATGTTGAGAGAGCTCAGCCTCCACTTTGGCCATATAGTTGCATCTCTCACATGTATGTGTGTTTAATGGGAGAAGGAGAGGGTTGTCAGTGTACATGAGGCAATTGTAACATTGCCTCTAGATTCCCAGGTACACCAGCTGAGCAGGAGAGGACACTAGCAACTGATCCCTAGACATGCTAGAAGGAATAGACAAAACAATGTTGGAATACAGGGAGATATCAAGCCCCCCAAATCACATCATAGTGCTTGACTGACAATACGTACACATACACCATTGTTTCATAGTGTCATAGTTTACTACTAGGCTATCTGCCCTAGTGCATGTATAAGCCTAGCCATAGAGATGTGGCTATTGTCAACCCTTATAGTGGTAATAAGTGTACAGAATAGATTCCGAATATTGTGCCTCTGACTTAGTAGTGACACATTATGACCCCCTTACATAATCGAATAACATGACTGTGCCTCTGTCTAATCTGTGCCTCTGTCTCATATGCAGTTGTCCAGATGTCTCCTGAAGAGAGTCAGTGAGGGACTCTGTCTTAACATGAACTGGGATACTCTGCTAGAGTGTGAGATGCCTCTGAGTTATGACTCTGTCCCTCCAGCATGTCCTATACATGTATGTGCTGAGGTTCAAATCCTCAGCTCCCATGGTTTTGTTGGATTTGGATTGCTTGCAGTGGAGCATGTCCACCAAATCCTGATTGGACATGGTCTTGTATGTCAGGCATAGGTCACCTGTAAGTATGCGGTATGACACTGAATAAAGCTGGATTTCCTCTATTCTGGAAGCATATGACATGTGTTGAAGACCCCTGATCTTCATGGTAAGGTGCTTTTGGGGTCTCTCCAGCTGTTGCAAGTGCTGGGTGAGGTACATACCATATGGGGCTTTGTATTCAATCATGGGCCTGATAAGGGAGAAGGATAGTGGTACAATGACCTCCTATGATCTGCATGGAAAACCCTCCATGATAAGGTGAGCAAGATAGAAAGTCTTCCTAACCACTTTGGCAACATGGGTGTCAAACGAGATGTCACTATCTACATGTGTCCCCAGGTGTCTGATTTGTTTTCTGTGCTCAGTGGGTTGCTGTCTATGTATTGATCTGTGGGTACATTGTTCCTCCCAAAGGGGATGAATACACATCAGTTGCATTCAGTTTCAGGCCATGCGTCTGGCACCAGCTATCCGCCTTTGTGACGGCATTCTGTAGGATTCACTATGGTGCCTAGGTTGCAGTCATCTGCAAACTTTGTCAGCCACAACCCTCCTATGTTTGCTTTCACATCTGAAAAGTAAATACCAATTAAGAGGGGTCCCAGGACACATCCTTGTGGGACACCACCTGTGACTGGCTTCGAATCTGACAAGGCACCTGCAATGTTGACTTTATGGGTTATGTTTCTTAGCCATTTTGCAACCTATCCTGTGACATATGCTGTTATATGTCAGCTGTTGAGCTTGGCTATGATGCCTGAGTGGGGTATTGTGTCACAGGCCTTAGCCAAGTGCAGGTAGGCTGTGTGGACTGCGTAGCCCTTATCGATGGCCCTACTGACAGTTTCATAGTAGTCAACTAGGTGCAAAAGGCAGGATCTGCCCTATACAAAGCTGAACTGGGTGGGAACAAGGGTCCGTAGGTCAGTAATGTCTCTGTGTAAGAGCTCCATAATGACTCTTCCCATAGCTTTGCAGACAAGGCTGGTTAAGCGTGTGTGGTGGTAGTTGCCATGGTCTGTGGAGGCATCTCCTTTGTGGAGTGGGACCACTGTTGCCGTACACCAGTGTTCAGGTACATATCCTGTAGCAAGGCTAAGGTTAAATAGCATTTGTATATACGGGTCCAGCTCCTTCTGGAGTTCACATAGCATGCAACCGGGGATACCAGCAGATCCCATTGATGCTGTGTACCTGTCTTTGCTGAGTGCGGCTCTCACATGGACATCCAAAATGACAGTGAGGTTACATACAGCTGTGATAACTATCTTCTTTGGGGGTGAGGGAGGGTAAATCGCACTGAAGCTGTCCTCACGGAATGTTGCCAATATCTGTCAGGTCACTGGAATATATGTTGTTGTGTACCAACTCTGAGCATATCTGAGGGTTCCCAACCAGGTGTCTGACATAACTGAAGAAAGCAGTGTGGTTACCTTCATTGTCTTTGGTGATTTATGTCCCCAAGTTGACCTTGCATGTCTTTATGAGATAATGTAGCTTTCTACTAGTGCTGATCACAGCTGTCTTCCCTTTTGGAGATGTAGCTCTGTCTTGCATTAGTATCCCTCATCTGTCATACAGTTTGTTTATGGCTGGGGTCCACCAGACAGGCCACTTTCCCTTTGTGGAGAGGGTCCTGTGTTTATTTGTGATTGCATGGTCCATGCTTTCTGACATCTTGCTAAGGGGAGGTCATTGTGGTTCTGCAGTTATCTTTCATCAGCATTAGAAATTACCACAACAGCCCCTGTGGGGTGTACCTCATGCAGACACATCCGGCAACTTTAAAGTCCACAGCAGTACCTCACCAGGAGTATGAAAGAGCTGGAACACATGTAATGTGTCGCCTGATTAAACAGAGTGCAGCTCCACACACTGCCATGCTGTCCACCCAGATGCAAGCTGTGCCTGATGTAGAAAGCCATGTCCAAGCTGGAATCAATGCACATGCTGCACCTTGTACAATCTGAATGGCAGGGAGCTATGCGCATGAGGGACCTGAACCCCAGCACTGACATACATAGGACAGGCTGTACTGCATTATCCATAACACAGAAGCCACCCCCACGCATGAGTAAACTACCAGTACAGGTTACCCGTAGAGTCACTCGTTGATTCCCCTCAACAGGAATCCTAATGAGTGGATGGGAGATGGTAGGTTTACCCTGGGTATCAATGTTATGTCACAGGTAGACCGAGGCACAATATACTAAACAAGACATGTGTCATGGCAAACTACACTTACAATGTGTTGACGGACAAACACACTCTCCGACTAGCATTAGAAATGGCCTAGGGCACATCGGTAGTGTTTGCCAATGTACACCCATGTTGTGGAATACACTACTGATGTTGGATGAGGCTGTTGTAAGTAGTTCACATCTGAACATAATGAAACATGGTCAGATAGGTTCATAGGTACATAGGTTTATACTAGGCTATCTTCCCTAAGGCAGGTATAAGCTTAGCCCAGAGTTTGTTGGCGTACACCACCCCTTAAATGGAAACAGTACTGTGCCCATTATTTTGTCGTGCCTCTCTCCAGCAGTGACACAGTGACGATCCCCGGGTTAAACGTATGACCTTCCATCCACAGGTCAAGATACCTCTTGAACACAGCCAGCAAGGTGCTCTGCCTTACATGGACCGGGATTGTATTCCACAGCATAGGGAGTCTCCGAGTGATAACTCCATCCCTCCAACATGTCCAACGTACATCCATGCTAAGGTGTAAGTCACTTGCACTAGTGGTTCAGGTGGATCTGCCAGTTCTGAGGTGGAGCATGTCCATTAATCCCTGTTTGGACATGGCCTTGCATGTCAGGCACATGTCACCTCTAAGCAGACGGTATGTGAGTGAATAGAGCGGGAGTGTCTTCAATCTGGCAGCATATGACAGATGTTGGGGTTCCTTGATCCTTTAGGTGGGGGACATTCAGGGTGTCTCCAATTGCTGCAGATGTTGTGTGAGATACATCCAGAATAGGGCATTCTACTCGATCACCGGTCTGATAAGTGAAGAGTACAGGGAACAATGATCCACTAGATCTGGATGTGAATCCCATCCTGATCAGGTGGGCAATGTAGAAGGTCTTTCTAGCCACTTTAGCAATGTGAGTGTCAGAAGAACGGCGACTGTCAACCTGGGTCCCCAGGTCCATGATAACCTCCTCTGTGCTTAGAGGATTGCCACCTATATGTTAGCTTGGGGTTACCCTGCTTTTCCCGAAGGGTATGTCTACACATGTTGTGCACTTTGACTTCAGGCCATGGCTCTGGCACCAGCTATCAGTTACCGTGAGTCCCTTCTGAAGGATATCCGTGTCTGATGCACTGTCCACTATGGCACCCAGTGTGCAGTCATCTGCAAACATTGTCAGCCAAAGTCCTCCCATGTTGGCCTGTACTTCTGGGAAGTACATGACAAACAATGGGGGCCAAGGACTGAGCCCTGTGTGACACCACCTGTGACCAGCCTGGAGTCTAACATAGTTCCAGCAACTCTAACCCTGTGGGTCCCGTCCTTAAGCCAGTTTGCAACCCATCTTGTGACATATGGGTTTACATTTCAGTTTTGTAGGGTTTTCCACAATACCTGAGTGGGGTATTGTGTTGAAAGTGTTTGCAAGGCCAAGGTAGGCTGTATGGACTGCCTTTCCATCAACAATGGCCTAAGTGACCATTTTGAAGATGTCAACCGAGTACAAAAGGCATGATCTGCCCTTGACCAAGCCAAACTGGGACGGGTACAATGTCTGTATGTCCCATATATCTTTGTTTATGAGCTCAATTATGATCCTCTCCATAGCTTTGCAGACTAGACTTGTTAAGCTTATGGGGCAGTAATTACCAGGGTCCGTAGAGGCAACGCCTTTGTGCAGATGTGCACAACTGGACCTTAACCAGGCTGTTGTGCACACTATGGAAATGTAAAGCAGTGATAGGACTAAAGGCCAGGATACTGACCACCACAGTGAAAGTACTGAACCACTACACTATACAGTACTACAGTGTTAGGTCAGTATGAACGGATGTTGACAATTGTGTGCAAAGTATCCCATGCAAAACCTGCAGGCACAGTATACTCCCTGTTGTGTTCACACAAAAAGCATTTGGACAGTAACTACACAACATGGCACAGAACACACAACCATAAACTGGAGGTATTTGTTGAAGGTCACACTCATCCACAAATGTGATGGGCTGCAGAGTTCAACAAATGGAAAGCCCACACTGGGCATGCTCACACACTTAGATAACTGAGACATCTTTCACACAACATGCCATGGGAAGGTTGAACTGGGCATGCTCACACACTTAGTCCAAATGTTACTCCTAGCAACTGTGAAAACACACCACAGGATGCTCATTCCACTTTCCAAACTATGATGATGTCAGCACCCTATAAGTATATCAGGGGAAAGGAAATCTCCCAGTAATGCGAATAGCGCGCTCTGCTAATTCGTCTGTCTCTAGTGTCATAACATAGTTAGGTAGGGGTTTGAATCCAGCATGTGGCAAGTGTGTGTGAAGGGGGGGTAAGTGTATATAAGTGAACTATCCCTTTTGGCAACTGGGAAAACACATCACAGGATGCTCATTCCACTTTCCAAAATATGATGATGTCAGCACCCTATAAGTATATCAGGGGAAAGGAAATCTCCCAGTAATGCGAATTGCGTGCTCTGCTAATGCGTTTGTTTCTAGTGTCATAACATAGTTAGGTAGGGGTTTGAATCCAGCAAGTGTGTGTGAAGGGGGGTAAGTGTGTATGAGTGAAATATTCCTTTTGGCAACTGGGAAAACACACTACAGGATGCACATACCCCTTTCTAAACGATATCACAATTATGTATGGCTTTTGATTACAGACATGCCACGTGTGTTTTGCCCACACAGAATGGCCATGTGTGCAGGTTGTCCCTCACAATAATGCATGACATTGATCAAACCAGTTATGGCAATGCACACATGATGTATGTGTGTGCCAAATACACATATGTACCTGTGACCTTCAATAGTTACCATGTGTGATGCCTGCCACATGTGAATACATGGTATTTGCACAGGGTAACATTATGACTGTGGTCTTCTGTGCAGGTGCTGCATGTGGGATGTGCATATACAGTGTGAGATGTAGATGCTATCAGCCTAGTAGTAAGGGATACACACCTGGTCTGGGGCATATAGTCTACCTGTTGTTGATGTACAGGTGCTGCATGTTTCCACCTGTTGTGGGAGTGGTAAGACGTTATTCCATAGCAATGCAGTGACTGCATGCTAAGAACCGTTCAGCTAGGGTGTTGTAGCTACACTAATTCATTAGCATTCAGTAATATGTCAGAATCCCTGGTGAGGGTCTGATGCCAACCAAGGTCAGGGTTCTACCAGCCTGTGTCACTTGCTCAGTGATCCCTTCCATGTTCCCTATCATGTATCCCAGTGAGGGACATCCCACATCAGCTGTGGTGGAATGGACAATGACTGAGTCATATGTGTCCATGCATCTGACTGACCTGTATGCTTGTGTTATGTGGTGGACCACAGTGCCCCATGAGCATATCACTGTGACCTACACCTTGTCCAGCCTGGTGAACATGTTCTCACTGTACTGGACAATAAAAGTACCTAACACAACTGCGGCAGTAGTGTTGTATAGCTGTACAGACTGTGCTTGTTTGGCACACAGGATTTGTGTGCTATGTGTTGTGCGTGCTGTGTGCAGGCCTAATGTATGCCTGTGTGCCAGCTGCAGAGATGTCTGCCAGTCATGCAGGATGCTATCCTTAGGCTCCACAACTGGCCCGGTGTGTTTCCATGCTTGTATTGCTGTCCGTGTAGGTCCACATCAGATTGGTATTGCTGTCACTGTAGTATTTCATGCCACCCGACAGGTTATGCCAGTACTGGGTCAGAGTGCTTAGTCCACAGTTTGGCCATGTGTTTCCATCTCATACATGTGTTGTACATCCATGGGTAGGGGATAGGGTTGACTGTGTACATGTGGCAGCTGTGACATTACTACATGACACACATATTCCACAACTGTACCATAGAGGTGACTGACAACTGACCTTTGCACATGCTACCATAGTATTGAGATTGCATTGGTGATTAACAGCACATAGGGCCAATGGTGAACAAGATACATAGGTCCATAGCTTCACACAGGGATGTCTGCCCAGGGCATGTATCCACCTAGCCAGAATGTGTGTGGCTTTCAACATGCATTGTAAATCTGTCTTGCTATGCCCTTTTCCAAGGTTAGTATACTGTGCCTCAGTCTCACAGTGACACATAAGTGATACCCAGGGTAACCCTACAATGTCACATCCAGTCATTAATATCACTCCTGAAGATAGTCACTGAGTCACTCTGCCTAACCTCTATTGGGATAATATTCAAGAATGAAGTGAGCCTCAGAGTTGTGAATGTGCCCCTCCAGCATGTCCTATGTATATCACTCCTAAGGTTCAAGTCTTTCCAGCGTGTATCCTGATGGGATCTGGATATTCTGAGGTGCAGCATGGCCATTAATTGAGGGTTTGACATGGCTTTATATGTCAGGCACAGATTGCCTATGAAGAGGCAGTATGCCACTGAGTAGAGCTGCTGTTTCTTTAACCAGTCAGTATGTGGCATCTGTTTGAGCCCTTTGATCCTCCTGTCGAGGTACTTATGTGGTATTTCCAGTTGCTGCAGGTGTCTTGGTAAGGTGCATGCCGACAGGTTCATCATAGTCAATTATGGGCATGATGAGGGATGGGTAAAGGGGCACAATGTCCTCCCCTGATCTACATGTGGATCCCATCATGATGATGTGGCCCATATAACATGTTTTCCTAACCACTTTGTCCATGTTGTTGTCAAATGGTAGAATGCTATCAACCTGTGTACCCCAAGGTCCATAATTCCTTCGTCTGCACTTTATGGATTAACACATATGCGGTACTTTGTGGTCACTTTGTGTTTGACAAAGGGGATGACTATACGCTTTGTCATTCACCTTGAGGCCATGGCTGTGGCACAAGTCATGTGTTTGCAAGAGGCCCTTTTGGAGGATGCGTGTGTTAGCTGGAGAGTTGATTATGGCGTCCATTTTGCAGTCACCTGCGACTTGCTCAGCCACAGTACTTCCATGTTGGCCTGTACCTATGATAAATATATAATGAACATGACAGCTCCCAGGGCTGAGCCTTGTGGGACACCACTTGTACCAGGTTGGAGGCTGACATGGCTCCAGCAATTCTAGCCATGTGTGTTCTGCCCTTGAGCCACTGTGCAATAACCATAGTGACATAGGGGTTAATATGTACACTGGTGAGCTTCCCTAGAATGCACAAGTGGGGTATTGTATCAAAGGCTTATGCAAGGTCCAGGTAGGCTGTGTAGACCTCCTTCCCCTTGACAGTGGCCTTGGTGACTGTTTCAAAGAAATCAAACAGGTTTGAGAGGCAGGATCGGCCATTAACAAAGCCAAACTGTGTATGGTGACATGTCTGTAGGTCCACAATATCTAGATATGTGAGGTTCATGATGATCCTTGCCAAAGCTTTACAGACAAAGCTAGTCAGACATATGGGGCGAATAGTGTCCAGGATCCGTGAAGGCACCACCTGAATGTAGAGGGACCACTGTTGCTGTACGCCACTCTTTGGCCACATATCGTGTAGTAAGGCTAGGATTGAACAGTACTGTTATGTCTGGGTGTAGCTCTTCTTGTGGTTCATGTAGGACACAGCCTGGGACACTGTCTGGTCCCATTGATGCAGTGTTTATTGCTTTGGGAAGGGCATCCCTTACCTGAGCATCTGTGATGTCAGGGGGGGCAGCACTCTGCCATGAGACATATTTGCCCCTTTGGTGTGGTGGGGGGGAGAAGGCAGCAGTGAACCTGTCCACTAGGATGATGGCAATGTCTGTGTGTTTTGTATTTCGTGTGACATCCTGGATTACCTCTGAGCATATCTGGGTAGTACCACCCAGGTTCCTAACATAACTACAGAAAGCCTTGTGATTATCCTTAGTGGCTTGTGGAATCTTCCTCAAAGATGGCCTTAGACAATTGTATGGGTGCCTGTAGTTGTCTTCCAATACTCATCAGTAATGCCTTCATATTTTGGGGGTTTGTTGTATCATGTAGTGGCGTCATCCTTCTATTGTATAGTGTGTTTATGGCTGGTGTCCGGCACACAACGTCTGCCTTTGGAGAATTGGGTCATGCTTTCATATGTGGTTTCATGATCCATGCATTCCTGAATGTATCCATAGAATGCCTTTATACAGGTATCTGCAGTCTGGTCCATATTTTCAACAGGCCTGGGGCCTTTGAAGGTTTCCACATCATTTATGAGGGGTGTGAACTTGCTTGACATGAGCTGTTGACAGACGTGCCACCCTCCAGACTGAGCAAGGTGAGGGTCACATTTAGCTACCTGTCGGGTGATAGAATGTGCCACATAACACAGGCACACAGGTCACTCCACAGCAAGTACAACTATGAGGCAGTCATTGTCCATGCTGGTGCAAACAACCTGAGACGTACCTCCCTGGACCACATGGAAAGAGACACAGAGGAGCTCTTACAGCACCCTCTCAAACTTGGGACTCCGACAGAGCCGTCATGTTCACACAGGAGAGTATAGATTGCTCTGCAAACACCATCATACTGGGTGACGTCAGCTACCCAAACATAGACTGTGAACATTACACAAGCCACAATACCCAAGCTCTAGGGTTCCCATAGATCAGACATTCTTTAGCTATGGAACAGGTAATCAACCTTCCCACAAGAGGGGCAGATATACTAGACCTGATCATCACAAACATGAGTACAAAATGCTCACCACTGGGAGTATATCCCTCATTGTTGCAATCAAACCATATACTAATCACACTGGAGTACTGGATCCCCACATATGCAAACCTCGAACACATCGATGTGTGTGTGGGAAATGCCCCTATTAGCAACTGTGATAGTACAGTACAGGATGCAGATCCTCCTTTTGAAACAGTGATGATGTCAGGACTCTATAACTATATTACCTGTATTATAGTCCTCCAGTAATTATAGCGCTCTGCTAATGCGTCTTTCTCCAGTGTCATAACATAGTTCGGTAGGGGTTTGAATCCTGCAAAGGGAATATATGTGTGTTAGTATGAGTGGGGTTTATGTGTGTGCATTATGCTGGGAGGGATATGTGCCTTTTGCCAACTGGGAGAACACACTACAGGGTGCACATCCCTCCTCCTACACACAGATGATGTCAGCACCCTCTAAGTACAGCATTAGAAAAGATTTCTCCAACTACTGCAAATAGCACACTCTGCTAATGTGTTTGCTTCTACTGTCATAGCACAGTTAGGTATGGGTTTGAATCTTGCAAATGGAAAGTATGTGTTTTACTGTGGGTGGGGTTAGTGTGTGTGCACAATGATGGGGGTGGGATGTGGCTTTTGCCACATGGGGCTATGCACTGCAGGGTGCACATTACCCTTAACAAGCAGTGATGTTGACAGCACCCTATACAAACAAAACTACAAAAGAGAAGGTGGTGGTACCAATAACACATGTAAGGTAACACTTCTTCAAGCAATGTCCACAAAACGATGTAGGATAATCAAACAATTCTTTTATTCTATACAAACAACATGACAACAGACAACTGCCACTACTCAGTATAGTGTTACATGCTACTGTAACATGCACATGTACCAGAATATACCTAGATAGTGTTTTGAAGCCTGAATGTGGCAAGTGTGTGGATGTGGGATGTGTCTGTGTGTGCATTTCCGTATGGTAAACATGTTTGATGTGGCAATCAGGGTACCACAGTACCTGATGCACATTACACCTTTGAACCGATGAGGTTGCCTGCACCCTGTGAGTACAGGTAGAGAAGAGGAAGTCGGTAGTAAACAACATAGTGCACTTCTCAAATGTGTACCTGTCATGTATCAACAGCTACTCATGTAGGGTAATAAATAATGGGAATGGCAGGTGAGCGTGTGCATGTGTGTGGGTAGCAGGGTGTGTATAAATGCATGTGTGACAGAACAGATACATATAGCTGAATCTACATAACAGCACATGATGCGCATTCCCATAGTCAATGTTAGCATGTGATGGTGTGCAGCTGGTACACTTTGGTAAGTAGCATGGGTGCAGATAACAACTGAGGACATTCATACAGTTACTGCAGCAGGACTGCTGGGATATACACACAATCATAGTGGAACAGTGAACAGTTACCAACATGTTACTACTTATACACATCTATGTAGTCACCCTGTGCATCAGCAACGTGTTTACCTTTTCCTGCACCAATGTTGTAGTATGCAGGAGGTGGCACAGTGTCATCATATGCACAGTGTGTGGGTTAGGTATGCCCAAGCCAGCCACTGGTAACACCAATTGACATGTGTGTGCATGTGTGTTTATGACGGGCAGCAGTACAGGGTGGACCAGTGTTGGTGCAGTGTGTGTGTGTATGTGTTTGCCCTAGGTGTTAGGTTTCTGCATGTGTGTAAGCACGCACACAGTCCCACATAATGGCTGCCATGTACAGGGTTTTGTGGACAGCCACAGACTGCACCTGTCAGGTCATCCAGATCAGTGTCTGTGGGCACGGACACGGTACCTGTGCCTGGCAGGGTGCTACGGGCAGATCCGGTACTAACCCAGACTGGGTACTGTCGTCAGAAGCAGGGGTGTGTTGACTGGACACAGTTCCCTGTTGGGACTGTCCAGAGCCATGTGCACGTGGTCTCCTGGGGTGTCTTGATGACAGCACAGACCCAGCATTGCTGGGGCTGGTGCTGGCACTTGAGGTGCATGAGTGGGCCTGTTGTCATCTGCGGCCACTGCCAGCTGGTGCTGTTGCTGGCATACGGCCACGTTGATGTCGCAAACGCACACCATCGCCCTGGCCCATGGACATCTGGTTGTGGAGCAGCTGTTCTATGCCCCCACAACGTCTGTCAATGACATCTGTGAAGTTACGGATAGCATTCGCAATGTTACGCATGCCGTCTGTCATGGCTGTGCGACATGCTCTCAGCTCCCTCAGACCCTGTCTGGTGTGCCTTTCCATATGTGCCTGTGCCTGCATGACAGTTCAAAACATAGTGGAGGTTGACATACCTCCTTGGGCACGTCGGCCAGAGGCAGTACGGCCACGGATGCCCCCGAGAACCCATGGGCGACTGTCTGTGTGGTACCATTGGAGGACCCTGCTCATGGCTGCCTTGTGGGGATGCATGTACCACAGGTACCACATTACCCTGATCTATGCCCACTGCAGACTGTCCGTCACCTAGGGACAATGGTGACAAAGGATGTAACGGCAGGATGACTGTGCGCATTGACGGGGTTGACAGCTGTGTACTGTCAATTGGCTGACCAGTGGTGGATCCAGACACACCTTCCTGCACCATTACAGACATTTCATCATCATCAGTACCTGGGGCACAAGATTCAGGTTCCCTGCTGCAGGTCACCAGAGCAGCACCAGAACCTACGGGTGGAAAACAGGGAACACAGATTACAGTCTCAACACATATTTGACAGAGATGCACTTCAATACTAATGCGCACATTCAGAAATGGACACATGCATTCATGGACACTAACACACATGCACACATGGGCACAGGCACACTCGCACGCATGCACACCCCACAGTAAACACACACATCAGTACCGTGTTACACTACTCTTAATTTTTTACAACTGGGTATGTCTACTACAGAGTTACACTACTCTTACTAGTATTATAAATTGTTTTGCAGGAAATGTTAAAAACACTCACCAGCATGTATGGCCTGCCTCGTTGCTAGATGGGAGGGACCTGGAAGTGTGAAGAGAGTAATGTCAGTGGGCACAACTGTGCCATTTGTTTTGCACATGATACAGTACAGTAGTACACTAGTTCCCTTATACACATCAGCTGCTCATAATGTCTGTATCACACATGCACGATTACATATCATGATGACAGATACATACCACATGCACACCTTATGCGTGCATGAAGTAACAGTGTACAGAACAGTCATATGTACATACCAGGGGTTAACTCTAATCTCACCCTTACCTCTCTTCAAACGACAACTCAAACTGTACTTCCAAAACCACTGGCTTTGTTCTTGTTGGACTCCAGGCTAACGTCCCTCTCCCCACCCTCTCTTTACCTTTAACCCCTCATTGTGCATAAAAACTAGCTTTTACCCTGTTTCTTTCACCTTGATGTCCTTCTATGCTCTGACCTACTTCTCCCATCCTTCCCACCTCCTCTTGACTGTCTTCCTTCTTTTCCTCACTTCCCTTCTTGACTCCTGCCTCTTCCGTATTATTTTATCTTTCATACTCCTTCTACTTCTCTACCCTTCTGAGCTTTAACTATTATCTATATGGCTTTTGCCTTATTGCATAACCGTTATGCTTTAGGTAGTATTGCTTTGAAACTGACAGTACATTGTGTATGACTTTAAACTGTTTGAGTTCCTTAAATGTATGTCGATTTAATGAACAGGCTGGTGTATATTTCTATTATGTTGGCTGTCTGTATTAACAACTTGTCTGTCTGCCTTTATTATGCTATGTGTGGAGCTTTTCTCCCCAGGCCTCTACTGAAAATGGACATATATCCAGCTAGACTATCTTGGTCAACAAATGTAAAAGTAATAACAATAAATAAATATGGCATCTTACCTGCACGCTCGGTGTCTTGCTGCTGTGTGGATCCAACCTCCATCATGATGCATGATTGTTGCTGTTGTTGTTCTGGGGCTGGATCCACAACACTTAGCAGTAGCCCCTCCTGTCTGGTGAGGGGGATGTGGCCACCCCCACCTGTGGCAACCTGTTGCCTGCGGATATCTGCAGCACGCTGGCGGACATTTCTAATCAAATCACTGCAGTGATGTCTCACCTGCTCATATGTCCTATCATGCATGCCAACATCATTTATCCTGCTAACTAGGTTTTGCCACAGTGCAGACCTCTCCTGCTGATTCTGGGTGGTGCGTGAGAACAGGATGGCATAGTCATGCACCAGGCTCTGGTGAATCACTTCATCCTTTGCAGCAGAATATGCGGGGTTCCTTTTTGGAGCCATGTTAACCTGGAAAGGTACACAAACAGGTTATCAGCATAGTATCTCAGCAATACATGGTACACATTCTATACAGGGAGTATTAAATTGTACTTATTACTGCTTGGTTGTAACTTGATTACAGTGTAGCTATCATTCTACGTCATTTGGACTAAGCACTTGGCCTTCAGACCACTTGTTTTACATCAGGGAGGTTTGTGGCAAGCACTGTGGTGGCAGGACACATATCTTTCATCCATTGAAGTTGGGAACTGCTGATTGAGGGCCCAGTGTACAAGTGTATTAGTCCTGGTATAGGCATTTGGCCTTCAGGCCAGTTATTTAACATTAACAAGGTTTGTGGTCTGCACTCGTGTGTGACAATAGGCTGTACTCTGCCATTCATAGCTGGGGACATCTGGTTTCAGGTTTATAGTGCCTGCATACTTGAGCTGTATCTTACTGACATTGCTACACCTTGTTTGCTGTAGCAAACACTACATCCAGGCCTCCTGGATCTACCTTTGTTTATATGCTTGTTATTTGTTAGCTTGTTATTTCACTGGTATGCTACTTCCATATAATAGACAGCTTCTCAACACTTCTGTGACTCACTACTGATATCTGCATTGCTTACTGCACGTATTTCCATGTTACACATGACAGCAAGTGACTGCTTGTCATTGTTGCATTTACTTAATTGTGACACATTGCACTTAGGTTACCTGGCACTTGCTCACTGACGCCTTTATATCAGTCAGCAGTAGTAGGTAATATCAGTACACCCTCACTCCCCACTGGACCTTATTTTCAATTATTACGGAATTCACAATAGTATTCTAGCATGTCCGAAGGTCGGTTGTCAGTCTCCTCCCCAGTCCAGCTGGTGAGTGTGGTACTCCAGAGACAATGTTAGAACAGCTGCATGTACACAGACAACCCCCTCCTCCTAACAACAAATTCAAACTCATGTGAGTGATGCAACCATATACCAAGGCTAGGCTCTGTCTACTCAATACCACCATAACCAGTCGGGTGGCGAAGGAAACCACACTCACTACACTTCCAGTCTCACATAGACCTACCATGACAGCAGAACTAACACATGATCACACATGAACATACTTGTAGGCTCGGACTACAGGTCTGCCTATGCAGCAGAGACCTCCTAAGCAGACACTCAGGCAACCACTACCACGGAAACAAACACGTGCAACACATATCACACAAAGCCAATGTGCTGAACACTCACAGCCATTAACAGTAAACAACACACCTCATACACCTGTACTAGGTGCCTCTATCATCAGGCACACTGACATCACGTTCACCAGGCTTAACGAGGTGAGGGTCACGGTGTGCAGCCTGTCGGGCACTATGACCTGCCACATAACACAAACACTCAGGTAACCCCAAGACAAGTACAGGTATGACTCAGTCAATGTCCATGCTGGTGTGAATGACCTGACACATACCTCCCTGGACTATATGACATGAGACAGTACAGAGCTCTCTGAGCACGTAGCCCAAGACAGTTTGACCCTGACCTTGAGTAGCATCCTACCCTCGCCAAGAACGATGCCACAATATCAAGGCACGATGAACCCTTCCAACAATTGACTGACATACTGGTGTCATTCACAGGTGTGCCAATGCCTGCCATCTTGGGGTGGTATGCTTTGCTAGGGACAGCTTGCACCTGTCACCCCTGTCCTATTGAATTTTGCGGAGCCTCTTGCTACACCCATAGTGCCTGTATTAGGCAAGGCTCATAAGGCAAACCCACATCCATTTGTATCACAAAGGATGAGGAAGTCAGAGTGATGCTACTCAACACCGGACGTCTAGACCTCAGGATGCATGCACTCAAAACCCTACTTAGCATTATGGACATCGATATCTGTGCAGTAACATAAACCTGTTTCAGGTTTCACAGGAGCACACCAGCACTACCAAGTTATAGCTGTTACCATTCTTGTCGGCCCCAACACTTGAACAAGGGAGGGGGAGTATCAATATTCAACGCAGATTCCCATGCCTCCACATTGGTGGCAAAGTACAACATAGGTGTTAGGCCACTGAGTACAGAAGACGTAGTTGGGGGACCTGGGGAAGAAACATGATAGCAGTCTGTCATTTGTCAACCACATTACCAACGTGGATTGAAAGACATGTTATATAGCCCAGCTAATCATGAGGGATTCACATGTATGGCAGGGGAGGTCATTGTGCCTCTTTACTCATCCATCATCAGGCCTATAATTGCGTACAATGCACCTTTTGGGGTGTACCTGACCAGACACCTACAGCAACTGGTACAGGACAATAGTACCTCATCAAGAGGATGCAATGGCTCAAACAGATGTCATATGCTGCCCAGGTAAAGGAAATCCAGCTGGACTCAGTGGTATACTGCCTGTTCAGAGGCAATCTGTGCATGCCATATACAGCCATGTCCTACCCAGCAGTAATGAACATGCTGCACCTCAGGTAATCAGAGTCCCATACAGCCACATGCTCAGGAGACCTGAACCTCAGCACTGACATACATGGACATGCTGGAGGGGCATATTCCTAACCAAGAGGCTCCCTTCACTCTGTAATGAGCTCACACTACAGGTTAGGCAGAGTCCCTCATTGACTCTCTTCCATAGGAATCTGGATGAGTGGATGGAGATCATAGTTGTACCCCAGGTATCACTTCTATGTCACTGTTAGACAGAGGCACAGTATACTAACGTCGGACAAGGGCATAGCAGCATAACTTGTAATTGGGTGGCGAAGGACAAACACATTCTACTAGGCTTATCAATGCCCTAGGGCAAATAGCCTAGTATGAACCTATGAACATGTGTGTACTGCTATAGTACTTCTGCCATATGTTGCATGTGTGTGTGTTGTGGGGGATGCACAGGTAATGGCCAGATATTTCTGAACAGGCGACATGTCTGACACACTCCGGGTGTTCATCCCTACATACTGGATGTGTGTTGCCATCCAACCCTGTGATGTGGACACACATTACTCAGCCTGGATATACATATCCCAACAACACCACAAGCACAGTACACTACCTTGCTATGTATGCATGTAATTACACAGTTATTCACTAGATATGACTGTGATGCTATCCATGCAGCCCATTGGGCCAGTGGAAGCCACAACACACTGCCGGCCTTTGCATATGCTTACCACAGACATCCCACATACTGCATGTACTGTGCACACACATATCTAACCCAGAACATCTGCACACCACTTATTAATCCTGTCCAGCGGACTACAGATACAGGCACATTGTATAACAATAGCAGGAGGTTACTGCAGCACAGGGCAGATTCACATGAAGGCAAGGCATCTGTGGTCAGCAGTGTTAAGATGCTTCACATTCACCAAATGCACAGATATTGGCAACATTGTTGCAGACAGTTTAGGTGCCGGTACCCCCCCCCATTCTCCTACACATGTGGTATTAGTTATCCCAGATGACTGTAACCTCCCTATCCTCTCACATGTCCAGGTGAGGGCCACCCTCAACATTGCAGAACACATAGCATCACTGTTATGAAATGGTATCCCTGGATGTGTGCTACGTTCACCCCTGGAGGACATAGCACCACATGACAGACTGATATTAATCCCTGGCCATACTACAGGATATGTACCTGAACAGTGCCATACATACACAGTGGTCCCACACCAATGAGGTGTAACCTCTACTGACCCTGGTAACTACTGCATCATATGCACAACTGGCCTTGTGTTCTAAGCTATAGAAGTTTTAAGTATGGGCAACATGTACAGCAATATTACATATGTATATATTTCAGGACTATGTACACACAACCTATCTCATGGACATACCTATAGATAGTGAACTATGATACATTTGGAGGTGTCACAGTAAACACAGTATTAACCTGCTACTTTGCATTACCTGTGTTTGTGGCAGCTGTTGCTGTGTCAGTGGTGCTGCTTGCTGTTTTCTGCTGCTGCTGCTGGTTTTGATGCTGGCAGTCTGTATATCTTCTTATTTCTGTCTCTCTCTCTCTCTCTCTCTTTCTCATTAGGTTTGTGCACTGACTGTATTGCATGTGTGGAGTGTGGGTACTGAATGCTTTTGTAGGTATCTGCATAGGCCCATGTGATGGCCTCTGCACCAATTGTAAGGCAGCATTGGCTAATTGCATACAGCCAGTTGTGTACTGATTGCATGTCTCACTGTGATTTCAGGACAGTGCTATAAAAAGGTATGTGAGATAGGCATTGCCCTTTCAGATTGTAAGGGCGTGGACCATGCTGGTATGCTGTTGGAAAATGTTCTGTGAGTGTGAAGGTTAGTACATCTCTCATGCTTCATGCTGTGTTGTGAATTCAGGTTTTAGCATTTCCCCCACCTGTTCCCTGTAGTGAGTGTGTATGCATACTGACGCCTATGACTATATTTCATATGTATTGCTATATATACATATGTGTACATATACATACTTTAATATATGTACATTAGCTGACAATATTGGGTACAAGCTAATAATTTGCAGGGCTGTTTCTGTTACCACTACACTAGTATGGGAATCCAGTAATTGGGACAGTGAAAGTCTGCCTGACATGCTTTGGGTAGTACACATACTATATTGCCTTTATCTTCATTCCTACTATTACATCTTCCACTTATTTAGCACTATATTCCTGTATGAGAGTCATGTCTTGCTGGTAGGTCATACAGACTAGTGTTACAATGGTCTTGTGGTAGGGCCTACTAGTATGCTTGTATTTTTCTTTCAGATTGAGTACAGGGTCTATCAATCAAAGTGCTGGAGGCACCTTTCATCAGTAAAGGGGTTAGTAGGTCTCACAGGAGTCAGGCTGTGTTGCATATTCTGGCTGCTGCATTTATCTTCACTGTTTCCGGTAGTGAGTGTGTATGGATACTGACACCTACGACTATATTTCATATGTATTAATATATATTTCTATGTATGTATGTGTACATATACATACCTTCATATATGTACATTACCTTACATTATTATGTACAAGCTAACAATTAGCAGGGCTGTTTCTGTTAACACTGAACTAGTGTGGGAATCCAGTAATTCAGCCATTAAAACTCTACCTGAAATGCTTTGGGTAGTACACCTCCTATATTGCCTTTATATTGATCCCTACTATTACATGTTATATTTATTTTAGCACAATGCTCTTGTATGGCAGTCATGGCTTAGTGGTAGGCCATGCAGACTAATGCTACCAAGGTCCTGGGTTTGAGACTGGCAGTGGGAATTTATTTTTCATTCAAATTGAGTACAGGACCTGTCAATCAAAGTGCTGAAGCCACCTTTAAGCAGTTAAAAGGGTTAGTAGGTCTCACAGGGGTCAGGCTGTGTTG
The DNA here is from genome assembly GCF_019279795.1 of Protopterus annectens. NCBI lineage: Eukaryota > Metazoa > Chordata > Ceratodontiformes > Protopteridae > Protopterus > Protopterus annectens. The sequence goes on from NC_056726.1 coordinate 1,836,204,911, forward strand.
CAGATTCTGGCTGCTGCATTTATCTTCACTGTTTCCTGTAGTGAGTGTGTATGGATACTGACACCTACGACTATATTTCATATGTATTACTATATATTTATATATATGTATGTGTACATATACATACCTTCATATATGTACATTACCTTACATTATTATGTACAAGCTAACAATTGCAGGGCTGTTTCTGTTAACACTGAAGTAGTATGGGAATCCAGTAATTTGGCCATTAAAACTCTACCTGACATGCTTTGGATAATACACCTCCTATATTGCCTTAATATTGATTCCTACTATTACATGTTATATTTATTTTAGCACTATATTCTTGTATATCAGTGATGGCTTAGTGGTAGGTCATGCAAACTAATGTTACCAAGGTCCTGGGTTCGAGACTGGCAGTGGAAATTTATTTTTCTTTCCAGACTTTCAAAATGAGTACAGGACCTGTCAATCAAAGTGCCATAAAGGCACTTTTAAGCACTTAAAACCAGGTCCACGCTCATTTGCGCTCAGCTCACGCATGCGCACTGGCGGTGAGCTCACAAGACACAAGCACACCAGCTATTTTCTTTGAAAGAAAAGAAAAAGGGGTGACAGGAAAGTGGTGAAAAAGGGGTCACAAAGAGGGTAAAACAGTAGGGAAACAAGCGTGGGATTTGCAGGAGGGATGTAGGTAAGGCCCATAGATGCCCATGTCTTTAGCAGCAACAGCCGTGTATTTCCATGTATTTTGGTGAGACATTTGAAACCTTCCACCCCTGAGAGAGGTGTCAGGACAACATTAATGTTTGTTGTAAAGCCAATTGTGATTAACAGTTTCAATGTCAAGCGGACATGTGTGCGACATGGACAGCTATGTATGGGCGTAATTTATTGTGGGTACAGAGTGCCCTTTTTTTTTTTTTTCAGGTGAGAGTGGTATGTCAGGTGAAGGAAGTCAGTATAGCTGGGGAGGTAGGTTGGGTAGGTTAACAGACAAGACGCATACAGGGGCGGTGTATGACACACGTGGGGGGGTTACACAATTGACGGGGACGGAGGTTGGGATATCCAAGACGCATGAGCCCACAGATGGCAACAGTGGAACTGATATCCCCACCCATAGGCAGTTGCCACTGTTCCTTCACAGCCCAGGACGGGGCTGTGCTGGGGGCTGTGTAGGCGGGGCAATGGCCGGGGCTGTTAGCTGTGCCACACGAGCCTCGAGCTGGCGTAGGGGCCCAAGAATGGAGTCTTGGATCTCCCTTCACACCACAGACCGGACACCTTGGAGGGTGAGTGGACAAACTCCTCCAGCCACACTTGCAGAGGGGGGACGGGCCCCATCCCCTGCAGCGCTTCCACCCGAAGGTGGCACAGGGCCACCGGAGGAGGGTCCAGCCTGGGCACTAGTGCCAGGTGCAGTCGCCAGCTGAGGTGGGAGAGGTGGGTCCGCTGGGACCTGCCTTACCAAGCGTTCTAGGTTTGTGAGTAGTTATGTTAGTTTGGGTTAGTGGCATTTTATTCCATTCAGATTAGTTGTAACAGCATGCATTGGTATTCCCATTAAACAAACACCCAGGTATTAACACCATTGAACAAGGGGCATATCAATATCACATGCATTATTTGAATGGAAATACACAGTCAAACAACATGCAGGGTTGATTAATGGCAACAGGCCATCAGATTTGCAGGTATGAACAGGGCACATGCATGAACAGACATGCATATATTTTTGAAACAGACAAATGTCCATGATTAATGAAATGTTCACATACCAATGTTTAGTGGGTGTTGTTATATGGAATTATAGGGTTGGGTGGAGATAGAAAGTGATGACACATTCATAAGTTAAACATTGATATACATTTGTAATAGGTACACAATTAAGTTGAGGCTGATGTTTCAAAATAATTTTTATTTGACTGTCATGCTACACCTGTTACAAATACATCACTATCCTACTTATTTTGAATTTGATCAGATACATCATCCTGCTACACTTTGATGACAGGACAGGGGACAACTATGGCTGTTTAGTCTGTCAGATAATCATTCATTCTATCTGCAAATTGTTTACTGTTATCACCATATACAGAATTTGGCCTAGACATTCCAGATTCTGACACACTGAAATCAGTTTGGGATGTTAATTTGTACTTCCCACATGCATTTAGTTCTGTAGAAACACACTGGGGCTAATATATTCAGGGGTTATTACTACTTTATTTATTCATACATGACCCTTTCTGTCACTCTCACACATCCTGCAACTTCACAGTTCATGTTGGTACGTCTAGGCTTTGTTCACATATTAGACTGGTGGTGATTCAAACACTTTCCAACAGCCTCACTTCTGTCATGATTCAGCATTTCAACAGGGGATACATCTCACATGTGACTACCTCAGATTCTGATGCTGTACTCTTGAGACTACTGCAGGTTACACTATATTTAATTAATGGTGGGACATCTGTATTACAGCACTGTTTATTTCTATCAATTATATTTCCAGTTACACTTGCATACTGATGAACTTGTTGCAGCCATACCTGCAGACTTTCAATTCTTGCTTGCACATTATATTACTTTTAATCAATACACTGCAGTGTTCTGATACATGCTACAGTATAATATTTATTTACAAGTACTGGGTGGGGTTACTAACCTGCATGGTGGTGCAGCCGCACCAGCCTACGGGCATGCGTCTCGCGGTTCGCAGAGCGGACACCTGCAGCTGTAATACGAAAGAAGTAATATTGGACTACACATCTCAATGGTATCAGCCAGTTGAAATCTTTACATACATAAGTAAAATGTAACTTACTCAGTAGTGGGGCGTTGGGCATATCCCGGGCCTCCTGGATCCATTCGGTCAACTGGTCTTGCTTACGTCGCTTCAGGTCCGCATGGTGGTGACGGACCTGCTCACCAGTGCGTGGAATGCCAGTAGCACTGGTCAGATCACGAGCCAACTGGTCCCATGCCTCTGCCCTGTATGCTCCCCATGAGACCTGGCCCTGCATGAGTTGGGCCTCGTGATGATGGACAAGGAGCCAGACCATGTATCTGGACTCCTCAACGCCCCAGCGCTGTGCTCGAAAGCAACGTCCCTCACCTACTCCACTCATTCTGACTGCAGGTCTGTTCTACAATCGGTTCTGCTGTGTATTCCCGCCTATGGGGCTTATATATGCCGCTTTTCCCGCACATTTCTCTGATTGGCCATTTTGGAATTGTATCTACTTCACTGAAAATGCTTTATCGTGCTCCATTCTGGATTTTATCCCATATATATGCTATTTCTGCATTTCTAGGTATTGCTGTCATGGCTTAGTGGTTTAGTACCTTGACTTTAATGCATGGTATCCTGGGTTCGAATCTGACCACTGATTTTTAATTTTCTGACAGAAATGAGTTGAGGACCTGTCAATCAAACATGCCATAAGCACTTTTAAGCACTTAAAAGTAGGTCTGCGCTCGTTTGCGCGGCGCTAACGCATGCACACTGCCAGTTAGCTTGTGGGAGCGGCGCGCAAACGGTGTGCACTGGGATAAACCTTAATTGGCTAGTGACACACATGTTAAGCTAAGCACAGCTAGTTGCAAACAGTTTCAGCCTGTTAAACTGGTGCTTAGCAACGGGCATACAGTTTGCAGATTTTTAAACACTACACAGCTACGGGCACTCTGTCTCACAGCAGCTTAGCTATCAGTACATTTCTGATTATTTTTATTATTGTGTTACTTCAATATATATTCTCCATTTCATTCCATTTTACAAAAGGGTATACTTTTACATTTGTACAATACTGTCAGGGGCTTTTTTAGTGCCTATTTACAAAAAAAAAAGTTGTTGTGTAGGCTCAAACCCTGCCTGCCTACTCTTAAGCCGGCAACTCTACCGCTAAGCTATTTCTTCTTGGCTTACTTTGCATATTTAGTTCTCATATCCTTTTCCACTGATTGCTAACTGCAGTTGCACTGGTAGCACACCCGCGCACACGAGCGCACACAGTAGCACACTTTTACGGGGGTTAAAACAAATAAAACAGTTTTTATTTTCATTTTATAGCCTCTGTTCACTTTGTACACTGATGGTCTGTGGGGGAATGTGTTGTGTAGTGTGTTTATTTACATTTCCATGGCCTCTCTCGTGGCTGTTTACTTTCAGCCATTCTACACTTACGGGGGCGTGTCCGCATGCAGGGCTTAGCCTACGGACCCGCCCCCTACTCTCTTACATGGACCGTGTAAGAGTTACAGTGTGATTCAGCATGCCTCATGCACCTCATGCATATGCATGACATGCTGACATCACACCGTTTAACTGCAGCCTCCGTGTAAGAGTTATAACTCTTACACGGAGGCTTCCTGAATCTGGCCCAATGTCTAGAGCTAGAAGTTTTTGTATTGTCTTAGAAGAGAAGCAATTACTAGGTTTGAGATGCAGAAGTCTTTTATTGTTTTATGACTTCCTGGGTCTTCAAACATCTGAGCGATATGTATTTTTCACACAGAGATGTTAAATTCTGTTAGCTTCTGACAAAGGGGGTTATCTTGGGAACTAAAATCAGGTGACAAAAAGTGATGTCATCGAAGCTAACCCAGCAGTAATATTTGATATTAATTTAAGAACTCTCTCAGTGAGAGACTGTGCATTTTGTATTTTGTCTTTGACCTAGCGATAACATCCACTCATCACTTGCCTTGTTGTAAGTAAGTTTTTAGGGCATAGTAACTCTTTTAGATTCAGATAGGAATATAGTAAAGTACAGCTTGCATGTTTTCTTTATTTATTTGAGACTGTCCTGCAATGTTGTTTTAAATATTTCCTGTGATTTTGAACTCTGAAATCACTGTGAATACATATTTAGTATTGTCTTGTTCTTTTATTATTTATTATTAAATATATTTAAACCTATGTGGCTGATATTTATGAGACATATTTAAGCTCTTAGAGTACTTGCATATCTATACAGGCCACTCCTAAATAGCCTTGGTCTTGGTCAGACTACCATTTGGATAATATTAACATTACACAGTATGATTGGGCACCCATTGTTATGGGCCTTAAGTAGCTGATAAAGAGTTGTCTGGTGGCAGTCAGAACTACCTTATAATCTGGGCAGAAGGGGCATAGCTAATAAACCTGTGCCAGCCTTTTTCAGGTGTGTGTTTGTATATCAATCAAATCTCAAAGTGTGTGTGTGTGTGTGTGTTAGCTACTTGGGCAGGGACGTGAAGCACTGGTTGGACAGAGAGGGTGCTGGAGGGTTTTGGCTTAGCTACTCACCTGAGATCACAACCCTATAGCTGTACCAGTGAGGAGTGTTATTGGGGATCTGGAGAAAGAGGGAGAAACCAGACCCAGACTGACTATGATCTCTGTGTGCTCTTAAGGGAAATTGCACTTTACTGTGTGTATGTACTTGTCATCCTCCCCATGTGTACGTTCCCCACTGTTACTAGTGGTGAGGATTGAGGTTCCTTGATTAATGGGCCAGTGTAGGGGATATCACAGCTACCATCTATTTTCATTGTTGGAGAATGTTTGCATTAAAGGCATGATTGTTTTGTATATTGTTATTTAACCGTTGTTTTGAATAAAGTCTGAACAGATTAAAAAAAAAGTGTACAAAATATTGAAATAGTTGTGTTGAACCCTCATTTAGTCCATATACATTCCTTATTATGACATTTTCCTCTGGTGTTTTAAAAGTCCCCTATAGCACCCTTTCTGTTTTCATTTACTGTTATCCTAACACTTGCCATTTTAATCAAGGACTACCAAATATGTATGCTCCTGGCTTTTCCTTGGTGTTTAGGTAATTGTTCATAGGTAAAAGCTAGGCCATCAGTCTGCAGACTATTGTGACCTTAGCCAATAACCAGGGGTCAGAACCAAACCCTATACCTTTATCTATGAGGTAAAGATCTTAACCATTATGCCAATCCTGTTCCCCTAAATTTAAATTGTAAATAGTAATCTTTTATGTAGTGGGGAGTAAAATGTAATGTCAGAGACATAGAGCCATGGATCTCTTGAGTATAAGAATGTGTGTGAGTGTGTGTGTGTGTGTGTGTGTGTGTGTGTGTGTGTGTGTGTGTGTGTGTGCATGCTGCAGCATCTGCTTGCCATATGCATATGTGTGGGTGTGAGTGTGTGTGGATTCTCAGAAGGATACAGAAGGATTTAAGGATTCTGTAGTGTCTGCACTTCATTTTACCCTATTGCATGCATAGTCCATCAAGTTTTAATTTTTAAACTATGATTTAACAGGTTACTTCATACACCTCACACTAATAGACATATAACTATTTTACATAACAAGCAAGAAGCCTTCATACTACAGAAAGAGTTAGCAGTGTTTCTGCACATCTAAGCTCACAAAACTTAACATCTGCCCACCCTGAAGGAGAGAAATTGGACACACACACACACACACACACACACACACACACACACACACACACACACACACACACACACACACACACACACACATACTTAAGAGCTCCATAGTGCCAACATTACATTTTACACCCCACCATATAAACAAGTTAAGTCCCTTAAGACATTTTTAGCCTTGATCTTCTGCTTTGTTTTTCCTGTCACCATATTTTTCTATATCTTAAGATCCCAAAATATTTTCAGGAAGTGTTTCAGGCTAGAAGTCGCTCATCAGTGTGTTGTGTTTTGTACGTCATCTATATTATCTGATCCCTGAAAACATGTCAAACCTGTTCTCAGTAATAATTTTGGTAGGCAAAAGTATGGTTTCTGGAGTTGTCCTTACCCAGTCCTCTGGGATAGATAACAGTTATTTTCTGTCTCTGTGAGCAGAGAGTTCTTGATCCATGCATTTTCCTGGAGTAATGGGTACCTTAGCATTAACTTAGCAGGGCTGGTAGTGTGTCTGGCTGTATCTGGGTTTGACTTGCATTTGTATTTCATTTATTGAAGTACTCTGCAGAAACTTGTATTTTAGAAACTGTAAATTGGATTTGGAGCCAGGCACCAATTTTAATTCCTTAACACCACTGTTTCAGCTGGATATTTAACAAAGTAGGAATGTTATTCTTCTATAATTTAGAAATCAGCCATGACCATCTGTAGATTAAATTCCTGACATAGTCTTACTTTTTTCCAGAGCAGGTAAAAACACTTTATTCTCTTTTGCCACTAGTAACACCCTCTGTGCATCAATAAAGTTTAGGAATTTCATTAATATTACTTGGGAAGGGAAGCCTCAGGGGTTCAGATGTCATATTGACCAGTGGTCATGCTCTAATATGAGAGGCTGTGTGTTGTCCATGGTCAAAGCTTTTGGCTAGGAGATCCTCCAAAAATGTGCACACATTTGTTAGTGCAATCTTTTCTGAAAATCCAGCTAAGTGGAACTTTTTTTCCTCCCATACCATCTTACTAATATATGCTAACTATAGCTCTACGTCTGCCCTGACCCAAAACCTTATGCCTTACCTTAGAGAGACTCTTTTTGAAATACTACAACTAAATAAGACACTCTGACACAAAGTACTTACAGCAGCACAGACACATACCACTAAATCTATCGTCTTACCTAGGCCTTACTCTAACCCTAACTTACAAGCACTCTCATTCACACTCCCACCTTGATGCTGAAGGTTTCCTGTAATTTGACAGAGTGAAGTGAACCTATATATAGATACACACACACACACACACACACACACACACACACACACACACACACACACACACACACACACACGTACATAAACATATCTTCTGATCCTCAACGAAAAGGCATTAAAACAATAAAAAAATTAAATTTAATACTTCAGGACCACATCAAATATCTCTGTAATGCAGTTGCAATGAATATAGCTTAAATGTGGTGGCAAAAGCTGTATAATGAAAAGTATTCTGCAAGAGCTGCAGAAATATGGAATAAACATTTATGTTATGTATTTAAGGTGGTCTCCATAAGTAAATGCCTTGAGTGCAAACTACACAGCAGACTGCCTGACCTTTTTCCCTTTATTGCTACAAACCCACCCAGTCAGTAAATCAACACATGGAGATTTTTAACTTCTTGCTTAATGGAAAGTTTTTTTACACCATAATATTTACATTTAACATAAGCCTTCTCAGAGAAACTAATATTGCATTTGGAAGACAATCAAAGCAGATCTGAGGCTATTGCTAAATGATTCAGTTTTCGATCATGCAGTTTTGTTTTCCATGAGCAAGGCTTTCCCCTAGTTCAAAGGTTTCAGCAAAAGTGGTGTGACATCTGAAACGTCTTACTATAGACACATACACAATGATAGCTTTTGCATCTAGATAAGAAATTTATAATCATTGCCATTAGTAAAATATCCAACACAAAATCATGCATAAATATTTGTCTCCCAGCTTTTCGTTCTAGTATCTGTATCATTTAGATTGTGAAGGTCAGCTGCTGTCTCTTTTGTTAGTCTTTGCCACTTTAACTACCAAAACAATTTTCACATTAGACCTGGGTCTTTTCCATCTAGCAACTGTAGTTCATGACTTCTGATGATTAACACTGTCACTCTGTCATTTGTCATTGATGTCACAAGAGTATGATGCAGATGTTTAGTCTATAACACTAGCATAAAAGCAAACATTTTGTACATTTTGACATCAGAATTTTGGCTGGTTCTAGCATTAGGACCATGGCTGGTAGTGTCCACACTATCACTACTTGATTGCTTAGCATCATAAGTCATTTGTTGCGATTCTGCCTTTCCTACATCGTAGACAATAATAAGACCTTGGATTATAGTCTGAAATGTATTGTGCCTATGTTTAAGGGTACTCTACTGTACTTTGTGTAAGAGAATGTAAGCAATATGTGAAGAATAACACCCAAGAAATTTAAGACTGATTCACAGTTACTAATAGGTCTATGGTCCAAGGGACCAAGATGGTCCACCCGACGATTATAATTTCCCATGCTATTCTAAACACACTCATATCATTCATTCATTCATTGCATTGATTAACATTTTATCTAGTTCAGGGTTGTAGGGGTTCCAGAATTATTCTGCCACTCAGTGAGCAAATGGCAGATCAACAATTTCTGAATAGGATGCCAGTCTGCCATACACACACCCAGGAAATATGCAATGTACTTGTAAAGGCTTAATGCATAAAAAATAAAAAGTTATGGGCATTCATAAGCCATGTGGCTGAAACACTGTTATGGTCTTATGGTTTGTCTGTGTCCTTTTTACCCTTTGGTTTGAATAGTATTTGGTTTATTTTGCAGGCACCCTAATATTTATGGAAATCATGCTTAATTCTAAGCTCTGAATTTCTAAAGTATAGCCATGTAGATTGTACTCATGTGGTATTAAAAGTCTCAAACATGCACGTCTACAACTAGTGAGCTTTGGCTTTATTGGCCTGAATATATGCATAAAGACTTGTCTGTCTTGCAGCTTTTGCTATGCAATGCCTTTGAGATATGGAATGTTATTGCAGCACAAGGCAAAAACACATGGACACAGGGACAATGTAGACTCCAAATAAAAATATATCCCAGCCCAGAAATGAATTGGAGAACAAAGCACATTCAGGTAGCAATTCTACTGCTAATGCTAAGCCATTGTGCCACTTTGCAAGCTGTTTTATAGCGTAGGTTCCATTTTGGAAAGAAGCCTATCTCTGGCGGTAGTACTTGTGAACTCCACTTGAATTCACACACATTGTGACCATGTAAAGGGAGGACTGGAAGCCCGTTTAGTAGGCAAACAACAAAAATCAGAATGTTTAGAGTTTTTAAAATCAAAGTACTGATGAGGTCATAAAAATGTCTGAAATATGCATATCTATGCAACCTGTAGGCAACTGAATAAAACCTAATAGTCTTGGGTACACAGCTTAAGTAAACTGTATTACTTTAACAAACCTATTATTAAAAAATCTTTTAAATCTTTCTATCTCATTCAGCATTGTTCTTCATGGGTAAATGAATAATGTTCCATATTCCATAATGGAACTCAGCACAGAAACGGCACAGGAATCAGAACATTTGTATTACCATTATTAAAGCATCTTAAAATGTATCTATTTATATCATCACTTTTTATAACATAAATAAAGTGAGAATCAAAAGAAAAATGAACAGAAGCAGAACATATGCAGCAGTGACAGCAGGCAAAAAAGGACACCAGCAGCAAACTAAATAAATCTGACTGAGAATAACAACAAAAAAATGACACTGTAAAAGACAGATATTATATATGGGACAATTTGGTAACTGTTCTGGGTTTTCATGCTCAAGAAACTTGGTCTTTTATACATACTGGGATAGAAACTTTTTGTGACTTAACATTTAAAACTGCTGGACTGATGATGAATGTTCTGGAACTGTGTAGCAAAAATATGACATTTATCTGAGGAAAATGTGTTTTCTGGTAGTAACTTAAATGTTAGAAAATGTTACTTTAAAGTTTAGTGCTGATGAACTGGAAGATGATGTTAAAAAATGCATGTTGGGTCTATGTGAAACTGTTTATAAGATAGCGAAAGTTAGAGATGGGAGAAACTTATGGAATGGAGGGTAGAGGCTAGAAGCTGTTTTGAAATGTACAAAAAAACCAGTGAAATACTTGCAAAGTGTTATCCTTTGTGGCTGATCATAAAGGGACATTAAGACATTAACATATAGTAGACAGCCTAAATTGTTTCTTTTGTGGGGACTTTTTGTATTGTTCAAAGGTTTGGGGTAGCAAATGGTGATGCAGTTTTTATGACAACTTTTTCAGACCCTTAGGCAATATGAATGGAGGTGCTGAAAGGAAGGGAGTATATTAAAATAGGAAAGAGAATAAAAAGAATAAATGAGAAATAATTGGATAAAACTGGAGTGGGATGTATTGCACTTATGGAAGGACCATATAGCCATGAAGGACTTCTATAAAAAGTGGTCTAAATGGTGGCTTGAATTTAAGAAGGAATATAAAAGTATTTTTTTCAATGAGATGATGAAGTAAGAAAGGAAGAGAAATGAAGATGGGAAAATGTATAGAAATATTATGAGTTGAAAAAAAGAAATATATAAAAGAAAGTGAGAAAAAAATGAGGCAGTACCCTTTAGACATATATATTATTTACAAGGGAGCTGGGAGGAGGTATCTGAATATTTGGGTAAAATAGTTAAGGAGAATATTAGAGTAATGAGGAAAATGAAAAATATAAAAGGAGAGGTAAAAAGCACAAGAACAAATTGTGTTAAGCAAGAATTTGAAAAGGAAATTATGATGAATGAACTGGATGAAGTACCCAGAAAAGTAAATGTTGATTCAGTATCAGTCCTAGATGGTATAGGGTATGGAAAGTACTAGAAAATAATGGACTGGCAAAGAGAGCATTTTGCAAATGTACTGAATGAATTGTTGAAAGAAGGGTTTGTTTGTGAAGAGTTATATAGCAGGGTATTACAATTTATATAGAAGAAAAATGAGAAGAATGAAATAAACAATTTGGAGACCCATCACACTAAATAACACAATTATAAAAAACTGAGAATAATACAGAGAAGAATGGAAGGAGAAATTAGAGCTACTATGGAAAAAAGTACATATAGTATAAAATGGAAAGCATGTCAAGAATGTTTATGGGACAGATTTGTGTCCCAGAGACTCCCCCTTCTGTGGAATAGACTCCTGCTCCATGTCAAGCAGAGTACCTCATTAACAGTTTTTAAGTGCAACCTGGATAACTGGATGGGGAACAGAAAATACACCCCTGGGATTCCATCTGTGTCCCTGACGTGTAGGAACATGGGTTAAATTATTGGCTAGGCTTGTAAGGGCCTCAAGGCCAATAGCCTAGTAACTTCCTGTGATCCTATGGTCCTAGTTGTTATTGGTTGTGAGAAAAATTGTGAATGATACTATTAGTAAAAGGGAAGATGTGATGCTTATGGTAGATGATATTAACAGAGCATTTGATACAGTTGGACATGATGCATTGTGGACTGATATGGAGAAGTATGGAAATGGTAATAGAATTAGGAGATTGTCTATGTCAGCATATCAAAATAATAGTGAGAGAATGGGTGGCTAAGTAAAGAAATATGCATGAAGTGTGGTGTAAGACAAGGATGTCCCATGAGTAGAATACTGTTTGCATTGCTAATGAGCAGGGTAGTGAGTGAAATAGCTTATAAAATGAAAGATATTTGATGCAAAAGGAAGTTATGATTCCAGTAGTTTTAATATACATAGATGATTTAGTTGTAGTTGCTAAGAACAAAATATGGATGAGAGAACTATTGGTTTGTCTAAATGGATGTTTAAAAAAAATGGGAATGAAACTGAATAAAGATAAAAGTAAGGGCTTGGGTGATGTGATGTGATGTACACTGGGCGTGTGCATTTTTTTTAATGAAGTGCCTTTGCTAGGAATAAAATTTGGAAAAAATATGGTTATGATGTAATGGTAGGGTTTGATAAAAGAAATGAAAGAAATATGTATTCTGCAGAAGACATATAGATTATCATTCAGGAAAAAAGTTCATAGGTTCATAGGATGATACTAGGCTATTGGCCCAGAAGCCCTTATAAGCGGAGCCAAGAATTTTGCCCATGTTCCCAGAAAGTCAGCACCTGTTTCCCCTTGTCCAGCAGGGGCACAGGTTGGATCCCAGGGATGTACTTTCTGTTTCCCATCCAGTCGTCCAAGTTCCTCTTAAAGAGGGATAGAGAGGTACTCTGCTTAACATGGAGAAGGAGTCTATTCCACAGATGGGGCAGTCTATGGGACACAAATCTATCCCCCCAACAAGTTCTATTAATGTCACAGACCTGGTTGAGGCCTTGTTTGTGGGTTTGACTAATGGATGTGCAGTAACTCCATCAAAGCTGGATCTGGGATGGCCTCGTATGCCAGACACAGGTCACTTCTGAGCAGTCTGTATGAGACTGAGTAGAGGGACTGAGCTTTTAACCTATCTGTATAGGACAGGTGTTTGAGACCATGGATTTTCCTGGTCAGGAACCTCTGTGGTCTCTCCAGCTGCTGCATGTGCTTGGCAAGATACATGCTGAAGGGGGAATTGTACTCAATAATGGGTCTGATAAGGGAGGAGTACAATGATGTTATGACCTCCTTGTTCCTGGATGAAATACCCTTACTTATGAGGTGGGCCATGTAGAAAGCCTTCCATACAACTGAGGTATCGTGGTGGCCAAAAGTCAGGTTGCTATCAATCTGGGTGCAATAGTCCCTCATGACTGCTTGCATGCTTAGTACATTGATATTAATGTGATAATTAGTGGGGACACCATTTTCCCCAAAGGTGATAATGATGCGTTTCTTGGCATTCAGTTTGAGGCCATGCTTCTGGCACCATTCATTAGTTTGGGTAAGGCCTTCTTGGAGAATGTTCACATCACTAGGGGAATTTAAGACAGTGCCCATCTTGTAGTCATCTGACACTTGGTCAGCCACAGACCACTGGTTTTGGCTTGCACCTCAGAAAAGTATACCCCAAACAGTAGAGGCCCCAAGACCGATACTTGGGGTACACTGCTTGTTACGAGTCTACTACTAGAGGTGGCTTCCCTTATTTTGACTGAAGGGGTTCTATCAGAGAGCCAGTTAGCTACCCATTTGGTTAACATATGGGTTGATTCCTAGCTGGGAGAGTTTGTCTATTATGTCAGAGTGGGGAATAGTGTCTAAGGCTTTGGCAAGTTCTGCCCATGGCTTTGGTGACTGTTTCAAAGAAGTTGACCAAGTTTAATAGGCATTAGGGTTTTTCTGGTGAATTCTGTATTAATGAGGTGTGTTGTATGTGAGTGAAGAGGAAGGGGGATTGGAGTTACTAAATCCAGTTGTTTATTCTGCCTATTTAAACTTGTATTAAAGTTGATAAAAGTAGAGAGTGAGGGATTAACAGCGATAATGTTTAAATATAAGTACAAAATGTTCTGGAAGATGATGACAATAAGAATATTATGTAATTGAAGAAATTAAAGATTATCAAGAAAATAACTAATATGGAAAATAAAAAATGATGATATAGAGAAAGATAGAATGATGTGGTATAATAATGTAGTGAAACAATATTATTATGTAAATTCATGGGAAAATTTACCATAAGTGATTACAGCTATTAAAGGAAGCAACATAGGGTGTGACCACAAGTGCAGGCCCAGACTGCACGGCAGCATCTGACCCAAACATTTGAGTCATGACAAGTCACGTGTACATGAATACATGGATTGATATCTAGGTATTGCCCCACCACAGCAGCACAAATTTCATCTAATGGCAAGTAACCACTAGATGAAGAAAAGAAAGAGTTTCAGGCTGAGTTACACTTTTAATAAAAACCACAAGTAAAATCATAGGTCTAGGCCCCAAAAGCACTTATGCATTTGTGATTTTACTTGTGTTTTTTATTAAAAGTGTAACTCAGCCTGGTGGTCCGACTGCTCTTTCTTTTTTCTTTATGTTACATGTTTGGACTATTTTGGGCAGTGGACCTTTGGTGATAGATTTTGATTTTGTTTGTTTGATCACACATAACATAAGCATGACATATTTTAACATAAATGTATGCCAATGTGTCAAAAAAGAAAACAACTCAGGGCACAACTGACACAGGTAGGCATACACACTCAGTTTGTGGTACACTGTATGGTAAACAATAAGGCACACACATCAGTGCTACACTTACATATCTGTACAATATTATAACATGAAGAAAGAGAAATCACACATGATGCAATGCAGATATTTTTATTTCAGAAAACACATATCACAGTACAGTGGTAATGAAATAACATGAGCCAGCTATATGTACTACACTGTTGGACACACTCTAACCTAGTCTTGGTCGACCTTGCGGGTTTCTCACACCATGGTCCTCTCTACCACAACCATGTACAGACCATTCTGCCCCGGTTGCTGTACAGTGGAGATGGTTGGGGGTACAACACTATGCTGAGTTGAACATGCATGACTGAGATTTGCAGGGCTTGTGACTGGCAGTATCTCAGCATATGGGCCAGCAGTTGACATCTGTGCAGGCTGAACCACAGACAGGGATTTTTGATGTCCAGTGGTGGTTCTGTGGATAGGTGGCCTACCTCTCAAGGGTAGCAATCTGCTGTGTATAGTCATGCAAAACAACATCCTGCTTGTAGTATGACATTGTTGTAGTATCACTGAGTCCAGGGTTTCCACTGATTTTGCCACAGCTAGCAATCTCTCATTCTGAGTGATGAGTGCACCCCACCCGATTTTCTGCCATGTCTTCAGATGGTATAACTGTTTTTTACAGCTTGTGTGTTATCTAACTCAAGGATCACTTAATTTTACCTGTAAGTAACAGCCTACATTCAAATTACTGGAACCTGTGTTCTGAGATACTGCCTTACTGAATATCTGCAAATATAGAGAGCTGAGTATATTATTTTGGTTTTAAAGTTTCTACTGTTAGTTGTTGGAGGAACTGCTGATGTTGAAACCCATCAGACTAAAACACAAACACATACAAACATATTTAAAATACTCATCTACCAATAAGACATCAGTAAAAAGCCCGCCTATTCTTAAGGGCTGGCTTAAGGGGCACGACATCATTCAGACCCGGGGCTCTATGTGCTGTTAATTCAAGAATCCACTTGGATTCCACTAGTTCAGTTGTCTGTTTGATGTCTCCACCTCTGCTGTTTAAAACAACATTTTGTATGACCCTAAAACCAAACTGGTGTGTGGGATTATTTCTTATGTGCCTATATAGAGCATTGTGTTCATCACAATTCCTTATAGATGACATGTGTTGTAGTATCCTAACCTTGAGCATATTATTGGTCTTCCCTACATAATAACTCAAACAAGATATCCTTCTTCCATTAATTCATTTTGGGTAAAGCGCAATCCTTTCCTTACAAAGCATATCTTTAAGGTTCCTGTTCCTTCTGTAACCAAACTGAGGAGAACTACCTACAATATCCTTTAGGTGAACATCACTAGTTATGATGTTCCAGTTCTTATTTATTATATCACAAACCCCTTTTATGTTGCTTCCATATGTCAACATAACCTTCTGTCTTGTGTATGTGCTTTTAACAGCTATGTCTTTCCCTTCATTGACCCGTGTCATATTGATCCAGGGTCTGTACTTATTCTTCCTACACGCCCTACCTTTATTAATAGCTCCATCTACCAGACCCTCTCTATAACCTCTTTCCTGAAAACATTTTCTCAATTTGGTTATTTCATCATCAAACTGATTATCCTCCAAGCTGATCCTCGACGTCCTACTCACCTGCCCTTACTAAAGGTAGGGCATGTAGGAAGAATAAGTACAGACCCTGGATCAATATGACAGGGGTCAATGAAGGGAAAGACATAGCTGTTAAAAGCACATACACAAGACAGAAGGTTATGTTGACATATGGAAGCAACATAAAAGGGGTTTGTGATATAATAAATAAGAACTGGAACATCATAACTAGTGATGTTCACCTAAAGGATGTTGTAGGTAGTTCTCCTCAGTTTGGTTACAGAAGGAACAGGAACCTTAAAGATATGCTTTGTAAGGAAAGGATTGCCAGTAACATAAAAGCTTTACCCAAAATGAATGGTACGGTTCCATGTGGCCATTGTAAGGCCTGTGAACATATTAATAGGGACGTGGTCTTTACACATCCGGTTAATGGAAGAAGGATATCTTTAAAAGGAAGAGCAACATGCAGGACAACGGATGTGGTATATCTGGCTAATTGCAAGTCCTGTTTGAGTTATTATGTAGGGAAGACCAATAATATGCTCAAGGTTAGGATACTACAACACATGTCATCTATAAGGAATTGTGATGAACACAACGCTCTATATAGACACATAAGTAATAATCCCACACATCAGTTTAGTTTTAGGGTCATACAAAATGTTGTTTTAAATAGCAGAGGTGGAGACATCAAACAGACAACTGAATTAGTGGAATCCAGATGGATTCTTGAACTAACAGCACATAGAGCTCCGGGTCTGAATGATGTCATGCCCCTTAAACCAGCCCTCAAGAATAGGCGGGCTTTTTACTGATGTCTTATTGGTAGATGAGTATTTTAAATATGTTTGTATGTGTTTGTGTTTTAGTCTGATGAAGGGTTTTGGCCCGAAAGCGCTAACTACGAGTTGTTCTGTGCTACAAATAAATTTCTTTTTTGGTTTCAACATCAGCAGTTTCCAGCAACGTTTCTTTTTTCCTGGATATTTTATTGTGTGACTGTTGCTGGGATTAGGCATAGCACAAGCTTTTTTCACATTTACTTGGTTGTTTCCATCCACCTTCCCTATTTTTGGTTTGTATTAAATTTGGTGGCTTTTGCAGTTGCCCGCCCCACTGTAGATTTGATCTGAGACACTCCCCCAGTTCCATCTCTATACCACATTCTACCTAATAAACTCTTTCTGCACTTGCTTTTAGTCCTTTTTAATTTCATTGCATTTTTTAAACTGTGTTTGGTCTAATATTGCTACATACTCAAGTGTGCTAGCTTGCACTGCATGTGAATTGTTTTCAGTAAAAAAAAAAAACTGTAAGCCTGTTTCCCACCTTTCCTGTAACTAGTGTTCCAGATACAGATTTGCTGTATCCAGGACTGTATGTAAGCTTCTGAGCCCCCAAGCCTTTCTGTGTTGGAGGGAAGCCTTCTAGCTTATCAGTGGGAGTGGTAAGCACTAGGTAACCTGTCTACCACATAAGGAGTGGTTCTGGCCCAGAAATTGTAGTTATTGGCCGTTTGGGCAATCTTCCATCTCTCTCAACTTTCTGATTTGAAAGCCTGCATTTGCACTTGTTTCTGTCCTGTAACTCATCTAGTGCAGATACAGATTTTTAGTTTTAGCACTTAAATTTGCTTATTCATGCTCAGCACTTGTTCAGAACTTGTAAGCACTAAATAAGCTACTAATTACTATAGCACTCAATCTCCCTCATTACCTAGAGGAAACCAATTTTTATACTTACTTTTCTCACTTGCTTAGAGAAAAACAGCTCTTGTACTCACTTTCCTCACTTATCTAGAGGAAAAAAATAGTTTTTTATTCAGGCATGTCCAAGGGTCAGCTTCCAGTGTTCTCTCCTGTCTATCTGATGAATCTGGGCATCTTGAGGCAATGTAGAAATTGCCTCATGTACATAGACAACCCTCTCCTCCTACCACCCAACACTACAACCTGTTAGAGATGCACTTATCTAGCCAAACTGGAGGTAAAGCTCTCTCCAACCAAGACTGAACTTGACAGTCATGAGAAGCAGGTAAACATTTGCACCACACCACACTCATCACATAGTCTCACTACATCAACACCACCAACATCCACACATAGTAACACAAAAACATTCACAGAGGCTCTCAATAATAATTTGTCTAAGCAACAGAGACCTCCAAAGCAGAAACGCAAGCAAACTCCATCCCCCAACACAACCCAAATGACACATAGCCCACAGACTCAGTGTGCCACTCAAACACAGCCAATAAGGCAAAACAGCATACTCAACACACTAGTCATAGGTGACTCCATAGTCAGGCACACTGATGTCCCACTCACCAGGCTAAACAAGGAGAAGGTTACTGTCAGCTGCCTGTCGGGTGCCAGGATCTGCCACATAACCCACGCACTCAGGTCACTCCACAATAAGAACAAATATGACTCTGTCATTGTCCATGTTGGTGTGAATGACCTGAGACGTACCTCCCTGGACTACATGAAAAGAGACATGGAAGAGATCTCCGATCTTGTAGCCCAGGCAGGTATGATCCTAGCCCTGAGTAGCATTCTGCCATTGCCCAGAATGATATTGCAGTACAAGGACAAAATGATTGACTTCAACAATTGGCTAAACTTCTGGTGTCATTCAAAGGGGATCCAGTATCTGTCTGCTTGGGATGACATGGTCGACAGATCACGATGCTTTACCACAGATGGCCTGCACCTGTCGCCCCTGGCATTCAGGATACTGGCTAAGGCTCTTGCTGCCCCTATAGTGCCTTTTTTAGGCAAGGTTCAAATAACAAATTCACCACCATAACAGGAACAGGCAAACAAAAACTGAGGGTAATGCTACTCAATGCTATAGAAGTCTAAATCTCAAAATTCACTCACTCGAGGCACTCCTTAAAATGGAGAACATTGATATCTGACTGAGACCTGGTTCAAGGCTCCAGAGAGCACACCTGCACTACCAGGCTATAACTCATACCACACTTTTTGGACCATGTAACCTGGACCAAAACACCAAAGGCAGAGGTGTGTCCATATTCATTAAGGATATCCACACCTCCAGCCTAGTTGCTCAGCATAATGCATCCGAGGTTTTCCAAGTGCAACTAACTCTGGACAAAAATGCAATCCAAATTGTAGCTTGCTACAGGTCCCCCACCATGCCCCAGGATTCCCACTCCTCTTTTCTTGATGTACTGGAAAATATTAGGGTTCAACCAAAACCCTAATAATGGGCAACTTCAACTACCCCACCATTAACTGGGAAAACTACTTATGTACCAACTCCTTAGCTCAATGCTTTCTGGAATTCATAAACTCCACTGCCATGGATCAACTTATGCACACCCCCACCAGGGGCAACAATATCCTAGACCTAGTCATTACCAACATGAGTGACCGGTGTTCTACACCTGAAGTCAACTGCTCGCTGGTTCAATCCGACCATAAGCTAATCACCCTTGATACCCACATCCCACCCCCACCCCCCCATTAAGGAAACCACAGTAAAAAACTTCTCCAAAGCCAACTTCATGCTTCTTAAGACAGAAGTGGTGAACTTCAAGACACCCATGCAGATGGACAATACAGTTGCAACTGCTGAATCCTACACAAATGCACTCTATAAGCACTTACACTAGTGCATGGATCGTGCTATCCCAAACAGAACCAAGACGCTATCCTCCAAAAAAAGGAAGCCAATCTGGTGGTCCCCTGCCATAAACAAACTGTAAAACAGAAGGATGAACTGTTGCAAAAGAGAGTAAAATCCCATGAGTGGAGGAGCTCCCTGGTCAGCCTCAGTAAGAAGCTGAGATCCCTTATAAGATCCTCCAAAGCTAGCTACAAAAACAAAATCGCCACTAATTCCAAGGACAACCGCAAAGTGTTCTATAGCTATGTCAAGAATCTCGATGGCAACACCCAGATCTGCTCTGAGTTACAGCACAAAGGCAAGAAAATTACAGAACCAACTGATATTGCCAACATCTTGGCAGATGGGTTCAGTGCTAACTTTACCCCCCTCTCACCCCCTAAAGGGCCCATATCGATACAGGAAGAATGCAGAGTTCCTGTAATCACAACTACGCAGGTAAAAGCTGCACTCTCTAAAGCCAAAAACACAGCATCCATGGGACCGGACAACATCCCAGGCTGCATTTTACATGAACGTCAGAACAAACTGGCTCCCTACGTAAGCACCATGTTCAATAATAGCCTCGCATTAGGCTTTGTGCCCACTGAATGGTGCACAGCAACAGTTATCCCACTCCACAAAGGGGGAGCCACCACTGATCCCGGGAACTATTGACCTATTAGCCTGATGAGCCTGGTCTGCAAGGCCATGGATTGTATCATCATGGAACTCATAAACAAAGACATTAGTAACCTCCAAACTCTGGATCCCACCCAGTTCGGGTTTGTGAAAGGCAGATCATGCCTCCTGAACCTGATCGACTTTTTTGAGGCAATCACCAAAGCCGTAGATGAGGGTAAGGTGGTTCACACAGCCTATCTTGACCTCGTCAAGGCTTTTGACACCATCCCCCATTCTGGAATTATCGCTAAACTCACTAAACTAGGTATAAATCCCTACGTCACAAAATGGGCTGCCAACTGGCTCACTGACAGAACCCACACTGTAAAAGATGAAGACTCTAAATCTGACCTCAAAGCAGTGACAAGTGGAGTACCACAGGTCTCTGTCCTAGGACCTCTCCTGTTTGGTTTCTACTTTTCTGAAGTACAGGCTAACACAGAAGGCCTCTGTCTAATGAAGTTCACAGATGACTGCAAACTAGGAGCCATAGTCAAGATCCCAAATGATGTGGACATCCTACAGAAGGGCCTCGCTGAGACAGATGCCTGGTGTCAGAGCCATGGCCACAAGCTCAATGCCAAAAAGTGTAGTGTCATCCTGTTTGGTAAAAACTCTGTACTCATGAACTACCACATAGGCAGGAATCTACTTAACACCAAATGCGTGATAAGAGACCTTGGGACACAGGTGAACAGTAGTCTCTCCCTTGATAGTCACATCCCCACAGTCGTCAGGAAGTCCTTCTATGTTGCACACCTCATCATTAAAGGGTTCTCATCCAGGAAAAAAGAGGGCATTGTTCCCCTCTACTCGACACTCATTAGACCCATTATAGAGTACAACACCCCTTTTGGAATGTACCACACAAGACATCTGCAGCAGCTGGAAAGGCCACAGAAGTACCTCACAAAGAGGATTACTGGCCTCAAACAAATGCCCTACACTGATCGCCTCAAAAAACTCCAGCTTTACTCCATAGCATATCGCCTACTCCGAGGTGATCTCTGCCTAACATATAAAGCAATGTCAAACCCAGAGCTGTTGGACATGCTACACCTAAATAAATCCCAATCCCTCCAAGCTATACGCTCTAGGGACCTAAACCTTGTCACCATAATAAACAGGACAGGCTGGAGGGATAGATTCCTGTCCCAGAGACTTCCCATACTCTGTAACAGGCTACCCATCTATGTCAAGCAAAGTTCTTCATTAGCACTCTTCAAGAAAAATCTTGATGAGTGAATGGGAAATAGGAAATACACCCCGGGGATCACTTCTGTGTCTCTGCTCGACAGTGGCACAGGAAAATAACTTTCTTGGGTGGCGTAAGCTAGGGAACCTTGTTGGCTAGGCTTACGTAGACCCTTGGGCCAATAGCCTAGTGCCTACCTATGAACCTATGAACCTATGCCTCTCTGACTTTCCCTCAGATTTTCCTATTTCAGCATCCCTCCTGTGTGTCCCTCTTCTTCACCCATACCCCACATCTTCTTTTCTATCTCTCACTGTCCTTGCGTGTGTGTATTACTTGTTTTCCCCACACAAGTCCTGAACCCATTGTTAGCAAATATTAGTTATTGTGATGTGGGCATACTGCCCTTTGCCTTTATTTTTTTTTTATTAGAAAATTAATGGATTTCATTGGAATCCAAAAGTCTAAACAGACTTTATTTTAGTAATACATCTATTACGGACATATCTGTAGTTGTCTCTAATCTTACTATAAAGAGTGCTGGCTATATATATTGGTCCGTCTTAAATTCAGTTTCCCTGTTACTCTAGCATGTCCAAAGGTCAGTCAATGGTTTCCTCTCCAGTCCAGCTGGTGAATCTGGGAATTTTGAGGCAATGTTACAACTGTGTCATGTACATGGACAACCCTCTCCTCCTCCAAACAGGTTCAAATATATGTGAGAGATGCAACTATTTGGCCAAACTGGAGGCTGAGCTCTCTCATCTCAAAACTGGTGTAACCAGTCAGGAGGAGAAGGTAACCTCACACAACACAATTCCAGTATCACATAGTCCCACCACATCAGCGAACCAAACACATAAATACACAAAAACATACTCGGAGGCTCTAAATAAAAATCTACCTAAGCAACAGAGAGCTCCAAAGCAGACATCCCAGCAAACGCTACCTCAAAACAAAACACACACAACACATAACCCACAAAGTCAGTGTGCCAAGCAGCCACAGCCCTTAAGGCTGAATAACACACCTGATACTCTTGTTATAGGTGACTCTATTGTCAGGCACACTGACGTTCCGCTCACCAGGCTGAATAAAGAGAAGGTCACGGTGAGCTGCCTGTCGGGTGCTAGGATCCGATACATAACGCAAGCACTCAGGTCACTCCAAAGCAAATACAAATATGACTCAGTCATTGTACATGCTGATGTGAATGACCTGAGACGACTCCCTGGACTACATGAAAAGAGACATAGAGGAGCTCTCTGATCATGTAGCCCAGGCTGGTATGACCCTGACCTTGAGCAGCATCTTACCCTCACCTAGAATGATGCCACAGTACAAAGACAAAATGATCGATTTTAACAATTGGCTAAAATTTTGGTGTCATTCAAAGGAGATCCAGTGTCTGTCAGCCTGGGATGACATGCTCGACAAGCCACGTTGCTTTGCTAGGGACGGCTTGCACCTGTCACCACTGGGCTTTCGGATATTAGCAAAGGCTCTTGCCACCCCCATAGTGCCTTTTTTAGGCAAGGCTCAAAAGTCAAACCCACCCCCATAGACAGCACAAGGAACAAGAAACTAAGGGTAATGCTGCTAAACGCCAGAAGTCTTAACCTCAAGATACATGTACTCGAAGCTCTCCTCAGTATGGAGAACATCGATATCTGTGCAGTGACAGAAACCTGGTTCAAGGCTCCAGAGTGCACCCCAGCACTACCAGGCTATACCTCGTATCATGCTTTTCGGCCCCAAAACCCAGACCGAACCACAAATGGAGGGGGAGTTTCCATATTTATCAAGGATATCCACACCTACAGGTTAGTGGCATTGCATGAAGTATCGGAGACCATCCATGTGCAACTAACAGTGGGCAAGACTGCTTTTCAGTTTATAGCATCCTACAGACCACCCTCTCAAAGTCAGGAATCCCATTCAGCTTTCCTGAAAACATTGGAGAACATGAAGATCTCTCCGAACACCATTATATTGGGCGACTTCAACTACCCAAACATTGACTGGGAGCACTACTCAAGCCCCAGCACCTTAGCCCAAAGATTCCTGGAAATTATAAACTCAAATGCTATGGAACAACTAGTCACCACTCCCACAAGAGGGGACAACATACTAGACCTGATCATTACCAACATGGGGACTCTATGCTCCACACCAGAAGTATATCCCTCATTGGTAATATCAGACCATAAATTAATTTCACTGGATGTCCACATCCCGACCCCACCCCCAGCCCAGAAAACCACAGTGAAAAACTTCTCAAAAGTGAACTTCTCACTTCTCAAAACCAAAGTGGAATCCTTCAAGGCCCCAGGACCAGTGGAAACTACAGCCCAAACTGCAGAATCCTATATAAATGCATTCTACGGACATCTCCAGGAATGCATGGATCATGCTATCCCAAACAAAACCAAGACCCAATCATCCAAAGGCAGGCGTCCAGTCTGGTGGACCCCTGCCATTAATAAACTGTACAACAGAAGGAGGAAGCTACTACATGATAGAGCAAAATCCCTAATAGGGAAGGCATCTCTGATCAGTACTAGCAAAAAATTGCGATCCCTCATAAAATCCTCCAAGGCCAGCTTCGAAAGAAAAATTGCACAGGACACCAAAGACAATCATAAGGCTTTTTTCAGTTATGTTAGAAACCTGGGATGCAACTCCCAGACTTGTTCTGAGTTGATTCTAAATGACAAAAAATACACTGAACCCACAGACATCACCAATATCCTGGCAGACAGGTTCAGTGCAAACCCCCCCCCCCCTCCAAAAGAGCAAGTATCTATCCCGGCAGAGGGCTGCCTCCCAAACATCTCAGATGCTCAGGTGAAGGCTGCCCTCTCCAAAGCAAAAAACACCGCTTCCATGGGACCAGATGGCATCCCAGGTTGCGTCCTACATGAACTACAAGAGGAACTAATCCCTCAAATAAAACAGCTATACAATCTCAGCCTCACTACAGGATATGTGCCCACAGAATGGCGTACAGCAACAGTGGTCCCACTCCACAAAGTTGGAGCCTCTACGGACCCTGGAAATTATCGTCCCATAAGCCTGACTAGCTTAGTCTGCAAGGCTATGGAGAGGATCATCATGGAGCTCATAAACAAAGACATTGGGGACCTATAGACACTAGATCCTACCCAGTTCGGCTTTGTCAAGGGCAGATCCTGCCTTTTGAACCTGGTTGACTTCTTTGAAACAGTCACCAAAGCCATAGATGAAGGGAAGGTAGTCCACACAGCCTATCTGGACCTTGCAAAGGCATTTGACACAATACCCCACTCGGGCATCATAGACAAGCTATCCAGCTTAAATATAAACCCCTATGTCACAAGATGGGTCGCAAACTGGCTCAAAGACAGAACCCACAGAGTGAGAGTTGCTGGAGCCATGTCAGACTCGAAACCGGTCACAAGTGGCATCCCACAGGGTTCTGTCCTGGGATCACTCTTGATTGGTATATACTTTTCCGAGGTACAGGCAAATGTGGGAGGACTATGGCTCACCAGTTATGCAAACTGGGCGCCATAATCAACTCTCCAGCTGACACAAACATCCTTCAAAAAGGTCTCACAGAGACAGATAACTGGTGCCAGTGCCATGGTTTAAAGCTAAATGCCAAAAAATGTATAGTCATACCCTTTGGCAAAAACAATGTGCCCAGAACTTACCACATAGGCGGAACCCATTAAGTACAGAGAAAGTTATTAGGGACCTGGGGACCCAAGTTGATAGCAATCTCTCCTTTGAAAACCACATTGCCAAAGTGCTAAGAAAGACCTTCTACATAGCCCACCTCATCACGAAGGGTTTCACATCTAGATCAAGAGAGGTAATTGTGCCCCTTTATTCATCCCTCATCAGGCCCATCATAGAATACAATGCCCCTTTTGGGATGTACCTTACCCGACACCTGCAGCAATTAGAAAGACCCCAAAAGTATCTCACCAAGAGGATCAAGGGTCTCAAACAGATGCCATACGCTGCTCGGTTAAAAAAACTCCAGCTCTACTCAGTTGCATACCGCCTACTTCAAGGCGATCTATGCCTGACATACAAAGCTATGTCAAATCCAGAATTAATGGACATGCTCCACCTCAGTAAATTTAAATCCCTTAGTGCCACACACCCGAGGGACTTGAACCTCAGCACAGAAATAAATAGAACTTGCTGGAGGGACAGGTTCATAACCCAGAGGCTCCCTTCGCTCTGGAATAGAATTCCAGTTCATGTGAGGCAGAGCACCTCACTGAATCTCTTCAAGAAGAATCTCGATAAGTGGATGGGGGATCGTAGGTTTGTCCCAGGGATTACTCCCGTGTCACTATTAGACAGAGGCACAGTAAACTAAACCTTAAAAAGGGCACAGTATACTCAAATCAAGGGGTGGCGTAAGCCATACAGAATCGGGCTAGGCTTCCAATTGCCCCAGGGCAGATAGCCTAGTATGAACCTATGAACCTATGAACATATATATATATATATATATATTAAAGCATTTTAAGTTAGTGGATACCACAGGGAAATATTCATAGTTGTCTGAGATGTTTCTGTGTCTATTCCTGAAAATTTATGTTATGAATGCTATGCAGCTTATGTTGGGATAGTTGGCTTTTTTTAGTCTTTTTCTTGGCTAGCATAATGGAGTCAGTTGCATTCCATAGTTGTCCTTAACATTACTGTACAGATTATGTTATACATATGTCTATATAACCATCAGGATGTTTGAATTGTGAGCATCTCTCCATAACTTTGTTACTCTACAATGTGATTGCACAGCCATTTCTTATTACTTATGGATTACTTGCACATTTCTATAGTGTGCCATTTATACTGCGATACTCCATTGTGTGCTGAGCTATTCTGAGTTTCTTGTTGTACATTTACGTATTACATTAACTGCAAGTTTTGCACTAATATTGGTGTAATACACCAAATTCAGGGAGCTTTATGTAATTCGGCCATACATGTTACTTTATTTCTGGTAGACAGCTGCTGTTACTTTAAGATGAATATTTTCTTTTTTTTTAATTCGGTTATATGACATTTTAGTATTTTAAGACTGGTCAACAAGTTTTCTGTTTGATTCTGATGAAGTCCGAATGACACAAGCAAAAACTGAAGCTAGACAGTTGCTAAACCTGATATTTGCATTTTAAAGTTTATACATTTTAGACATTCACTAATTAAACCTGTGTTTTATCCTCTTATGTGTTTTGATGGATTTACCTCTGGAACTCTTGGTAGTGAGCGCTTTACAATCATTACAGAATCAAAATAGATGTAAGGGTTTGACTTTTTATGGAGACTTTCTTTAAATAAATTGCTTGGAAAGGAAGTATGACATTTAAAGCTGTAAGTGAAAGAGTTTTTGTTGTAACCAGATTGAAACTGTAGAACATGTATTTTTACAATGTGAATGAATTAAAACAACATAGAACACATTGCATAAAGAAAAGCTACTTGAAAGACTTATTAACAAAGAAATTATAAACATGGACATGATTCTGTATGGACATTTTCAAAAGCAAAGACAAAATTATTCTGAAAAAAAAAACAGAACATTATTTGGTATATTATAGGTTTTATGATGTGCTATATAGAATGAAATTCTGTTTAACAAAAAATTAATTTTGTCCGACATATTAAGAAAAATAAGACTGTAGTTATGGCAGAAAAGGCGGGGATCAAATTTTGATGTATAACACCTGTATCTTTGTATATATTATAAACGTGCAAATAATGATGATTGTATTATGTAAGTATGTCAAATAATTTTTATTTTTTATAAATAAAGGATTCCTACTCTTTTCAATATGTGCTGTGTGATCTTTTGTATCCATCTGAGCTCCCCCCGTGCAAGCTGATGGGACCTTGGTTTAACATCTCAGAAGGACTGACACACTCAGGAGTACAACCCCCTTATACTGCAATGCAGTGTCAGCAATCCAATTTCCTGGCATGGGAATAGAACCCACAGCCATCTAGCACCAAAGACAACTTTGCTATGTATTGAACCACTGAATCTGCCAAATGTTACATCATTATTGTTTATGTAATATTTCTTCTATAGATTTTAGTGCTAGATGACAAAATACCATTTATGAAAATATTGTATTTAACACCAGAATAAGTTGCCATGCCACTAGTGCTATTTAAACTGGGCTTGAAGAAGATGATCTAGGTGGTTTACAATACAGAAACAGAGAGATAACAGTCATTTGTATTAATCATCTGTGTGGAGGGCAATGGATGTTTGCTATAAATATTTTAAAAAGCATGGAATTAAACTGAACCTCATCTGATACCTCAGTATGTTCACGAACACAGCTCTTAATAACTGCTTTCATTTTTTTCCATTTAACCAGGATATGAACATAATAATGCAATAAGGAATTATTTTATACCTATTTAGATGGATTCAGACAGACCACATTTGCAGATAAATTACAGCCCAGAACATGATTTGTGAAATAGGCTCATAAAACAAGAAATAAGTTCAGTATGAATTGTCTTGAAAACAATGCTGGTAAATGTCCAGTGTTTAAACACTTAAAAAGTTTATACAAGGCATTCTATCAACTAAATAAAAACAAAACTGATATCAAATTAATTTTTCAATAACTATCAACAATTGCAGTTTTAACTTTGTTACATGAGAGAAGTATTTGCAATTTTCCACCAAGAAGGAATAAATTCATTTAGTATTGAATCGCTTAATAAATACATTAAGCCATGGCAATAAAAATAACTATTTTAATATGAATAAAAGGAAACAGCTTGGGATTGGATGACTGGTCTTATTTATTTATTTAGACTTGTTAAGGCTGGCACCAAATTAACTGCAGAGATATTATTTTCAGGCACCATCAATAAGTGGAATGGAACCTTTGTTAACAAGAATGGCGATAACAGAGCCAAAGAAAAACACTGAATACGCCATTTCAGATGGAAAATATAATTTGGCATTGTTATAGCTGTTAAACTCAACATGGTTTACAGTGGCATTTTAAAACCTTACCATCCTAAGGGGAAACTCACTCTATCTATCTATCTATCTATCTATCTATCTATCTATCTATCTATCTATCTATCTATCTATTATTAGCCACATTTTGCTCATAAATCTAACGTATGAGAAATGCCAACAAAGGACAAAACTTGAACATACAGCAAACATATGCAGATATCAACAAACAACTTGTTAATGATACAGATTTACAATTCATACATTTAAAAAAAATGTGTAGGGGCCAGCAACATGCAATAGAAGTGCACCAGAATATGCTGAGCATGGTTAACAATTTGCTCTACTGGTGACACTCTCCAAATCACTATATAGGTGTCATGCTGCACAATGCAGCACAACAGAGATGGAAGTAGCAGTCCCTTCAGTATGCAGTGAATGTCTAGGAAGTGAGACTCAGGTCAAGTGCTATGCTGTTTCTGGACAGCTACAGGATACACAGGGAGTCACTAACAAAGATCTCCAGTATATACCTACTGAGACTGGATACACACATGATTATGGATTTACTTGATATTATTTTGAGGTTAGAATGCATTCTGTAAACCATATGTGTGGACCCACTATTATTGTGCTCCTGGATGAGAAAGAAGATTTCAAAGATCTGGCAAATTTTGGCTGACGTCTCTATAATTCTGTTGTAAAGGTTCTTGCTAAGATATTACTGGCAAGAAAGGAGAGGGTGTTGCCCAATGTGACACAACCAGCTCAGGAGGACTTTGCTAAAGTTAAAGGTTCCTTTGACCACTCCAGGTTATTATCAATTTTGTCAGTTGAGAGAGAGAGAGAGATGACGGGGTAAGATGGATATTATCCTTATTCAAAGTCAGAAGATATTTGGTTTGTTTGTTTGTTTGTGTCTTTCGGCTTTTCCCGGTTAGGGGTCGCCACAGCGGAACTCCGGTCAGCTAATGATTGGTAGTGGATTTTTACGTACCGGGTTACCAGCCCTGATGCACAACCTTCAATGAAGGTACGCCCCATTCACGTATGCCTCCACACAGAAGACGCTGTAGCTTTGAATCGAATGGGACAGCGTCTTGCTATGAGGTGACAATGCTAACGCAGCACCATGGAGTTAAACAAAGATACTTGATATGACAAGCTAGCAAGCATTGTTTAGCATGCTGGACCAGATAATAATGGCTGGGTAATTTCTTATAGGAGTGAGGGCATTGTAAAGTAAGGTTCCTTTGACCACTTCAGGTTATTATCAATTTTGTCAGTTGAGAGAGATGACAGGGTAAGATGGATATTATCCTTATTCATAGTCAGAAGATATTTGGTATGCAGTTAAAAAAAGATACTTGATATGACAAACTAGCAAGCATTGTTTAGCATCTTCTTCTTCTTCTTTTGGCTGCTCCAGTTAAGGGTCACCACAGCGGATTATCCATTTCCATTTCTTCCTGTCCTCTGCATCTTGCTCTGTCACACCAACCACTTGCATGTCCTCTCTCACCACATCTATAAACCTTATCTTAGGCCTTCCTCTTTTACTGTTACCTAGCAGCTTCATCCTTAGCATCTTTTCCCCAATATACTCTGCATCCCTCCTCAGCACATGTCCAAACCAATGTAATCTTGCCTCTCTGGCTTTGTCTCCAAACCTTCCAACCTGGGCTGACCCTCTAGTATACTTATACCTAATCCTGTCCACCCTCGTCACACCCAGTGCAAATCTTAACATATTTAAATCTGCCACGTCAAGCTCTGACTCCTGTGTTTTTGTCAATGCCACTGTCTCCAACCCATATAACTCTGGTCTCACTACCCTCTTGTAGAACTTCCCTTTCACTCTTACTGGTACTCGTCTGTCACAAATCACTCCTGACACTCTTCTCCACCCACTCCATCCTGCCTGTACTCTCTTCTTTAGCTGTCTTCCACACTCACCATTACTCTGAACTGTTGATCCCAAGTATTTAAACGCATCCACCTTCACCACCTCTACTCCCTGCATCCTCACCATTCCTCTATCCTCCCTCTCATTCACATTCACACACTTATATTCTGTATTAGTCCTGCTGATCTTCATTCCTCTTCTCTCCAGAGCATATCTCCACCTCTCCAGGGTCTCCTTCACCTATTCCATACTCTCACTACAGATCACAATGTCATCTGCAAATATCACAGTCCACAGGGACTCCTGTCTGATCTCGTCTGTCAACCTGTCCATCACCATTGCAAATAAGAAAGGGCTCAGAGCTGAACCTTTATGTAATCCCACCTCCACCTTAAATGCATCCATCACTCCCACTGCAGACCTCACCGCTGTCACACTACCCACGTACATATCCAGTACCACTCTTACATACTTCTCTGGCACTGCCGACTTCCTCATACAATACCACAACTTCTCTCTAGGCATCCTGTTATATGCTTTCTCTAAGTCCACAAAGACACAATGCAACTCCTTCTGACCTTCTCTGTACTTCTCCATCAACACTCTCAGAGCAAACATTGCATCTGTAGTGCTCTGCATCAGCTTTGGCTAAGATCTAGCTGTATTCAACTGGACGTATAAGAGAATTTAAGTACCTTTTATCTGCACATTTTTCAAATAATACGGCATTTAAATTGAGTTATTGTGTTACATTGAATATTAACTGAACTGGAAGTTTTGACTCTGTTTTGTCAATTAGTGCTTGCTAGATTTTATTGCTGTTAGTAATTGCAGGCGGGGGAAGTCTCATTCATTGATAGCCTGTCACTGCCTATTTAAGTGGTACATTTAGGAATATTTTCTGCTTAAAAGCTTCAGCTTTGGCCAGCTAAGATCTAGCTGTATTCAACTGGACGTATAAGAGAATTTAAGTACCTTTTATCTGCACATTTTTCAAATAATACAGCATTTAAATTGAGTTATTGTGTTACATTGAATATTAACTGAACTGGATGTTTTGACTCTGTTTTGTCAGTTAGTTCCCCACCCACCCTCATTGTTTTTGTTTTGGTGTTAATCTTGGTGGCTTTGAAACTGCCCACTCCTCTTGTAAGTTTGTGTTTGGATACTCCTTCTGGGCCCATCTCATTTGCTCACTCAACTGAGTGCAGTGAGATCATCTTCTGATTTCAGGCACTCCTAGTGTATACAAAGAGAGCATCTGGTAAAGAAAAAAAAATAAGCTTGTTTCCTGCCTTTCCTGTAAGTGGTCTAGACTGTTTGTTGGCTTCTGAGCCCCCAAGCCTTTCTGTTTTGGGGGGAAAGCCTTCTAGCTTAATTTTGTTTCTTAGAACTAGCCAGTTTTCTAGTTTCAGCACTCAAATCTGTTTCTTTGAACTCAGCACATGTTCAGAACTCTGTTTCTATTAGTTATAAAAATCTTGGTACAAAGGAAGAGAAAAAGGAATTTGGGGAGTCTAAGTACTGTGAACCTATTTGTGGATGATATTATGTTGTCAGCATTTATCAAGGTTTTTCAACAATTGACATAAACTGTGGCTAGGGATTTTGTGGCAGTATGTATGTGGTAGTTACAATATGGAAGGAAGGAAAGGGTGTGTGGATATATTCAATTACCCTACCATTAACTGGGAAAACTACTTGAGTACAAACTCCCAGGCTCAGCGCTTCCTGGAATTTATCAACTCAAATGCCCTGGATCAGCTGGTAAACTCCCCTACCAGAGGCCACAACATATTGGACCTGGTCATCACCAACATGGGCGACAGGTGCTCCGTACCGGAGGTCAACCCGTCACTGATTAGATCAGACCATAAACTAATCACCCTGGATGTCCACACCCCACTACCCCCCCAATCAAGGAAACCACAGTGAAAAACTTTTCTAAAGCAAACTTTGCCTTACTTAAGTCAGAGGTGGTATGTTTCACAGCCCTCACGCTAAAGGATAACACTGCCAAAGATGCAGAATCCTTTACAATTGCACTCTATGAGCACCTACAAGGATGCATGGATTGTGCCATCCCTAGCAAAACCAAGACTCACTCCACTAAGGGAAGGAAACCAGTCTGGTGGACCCCTGCCATAAACAGGTTATACAACAAAAGCAGGAAACTAGTTCAGAAAAAAAGCAAATCCCAAGAAGGAAAGACATCCCTGATCAGTATCAGTAAGAAACTAAGGTCCCTCATAAAATCATCCAAGGCTAACTTTGAAAGAAAAATAGCGAAGGACTCGAAAGATAACCACAAAGCCTTCTTTAGCTATGTTAAAAATCTAAGTTGCAACTCGCAGATATGCTCTGAGATAGTGCAAAATAGCACAAAATATACTGAACCTACTGATATTGCCAACATACTGGCAGATAGATTCAGTGCAAACTTCACCTCCCCTCTCACCTTCAAAAGGGCCCACAATAATACCAGAAAAGTGTAGTGTCCCAGAAATCACAGAAGCACAGGTGAAAACAGCCCTTTCAAAAGCCAAAAACACAGCATCAATGGGGCCAGATGGTGTCCCAGGCTGCGTCTTGCACAAACTACAGCATGAACTAACCACCCACCTAAACACGCTGTTCAACCTCAGCCTCTCCACAGGCTACATGCCCATAAAATGACACACAGCAATGGTTATTCTGCTCCACAAAGGAGGAGCCACAACTGACCCTGGTAACTATCGCCCCATAAGCCTGACTAGCCTGGTCTGCAAGGCTATGGAGTGCATCATCATGGAACTCATTAACAAAGACACTGGGAACCTCCAAACACTTAACCCGACCCAGTTCGGCTTTGTTAAGGGCAGATCATGCCTACTAAACCTGGTTGACTTCTTCGAGACAGTTACCAAGGCCATAGATGAGGGAAAGGTAGTTCACACAGCCTACTTTGATCTCTCCAAGGCATTCAACACCATTCCTCACTTGGGTATTATAGAAAAACTCACCAGCCTGAACCTAAACCCCTACGTCACAAGATGGGTTGCCAACTGGCTTACAGACAGAACTCACATGGTAAGAATAGCGGGCTCCAGGTCTGACTCTAAACCAGTCACAAGTGGTGTCTCGCAAGGCTCAGTTCTGGGACCCCTACTGTTCGGCATATATTTCTCAGAAGTACAGGCAAACACAGAAGGACTATGGCTAACCAAGTTCGCCGATGACTGCAAACTGGCAGCCATAATTGACTCTCCGGCTGACACGGACATCCTCCAAAAAGGCCTTACTGAGACAGACACCTGGTGTCAAAGTCACGGTCTCAAGCTAAATGCCAAAAAATGCATAGTCATCCCGTTTGGAAAAAACAAAACACCCACGAATTGCAACATAGGTGGCAGCCCCCTTAATACAGAAGAGGTAATAAGAGATCTGGGGACCCAGGTAGATAGTAATCTCTCCTTTGACAATCATATTGCCAAAGTAGTTAGGAAATCCTTCTATGTGGCCCATCTAATTACTAAGGGGTTCTCATCTAGAAATGAAGAGGCCCCTCTACTCGTCACTCATCAGACCCATCATAGAGTACAATGCCCCATTTGGGATGTACCTCACAAGACACTTCCAACAGCTTGAAAGACCACAAAAGCACCTCACCAAGAGGATTACTGGCCTCAAACATATGTCCTATGCAGCCCAACTGAAAAACCTCTGGCTGTACTCAGTGGCATATCACTTACTCAGAGGTGATGTCTGCCTGACTTACAAAGCCATGTCCAACTCAGAATTGATGGACATGCTCCACCTAAAAAAATCCAAGTCACTGCGTGCCACACAGTCTAGTGAGCTAAACCTCCCCACAACAATAAATAGAACATGCTGGAGGGATAGATTCCTGTCACAGAGACTCCCCATGCTTTGGAACAAAATTCCTAACTACATTAGGCAGAACCCCTCACTAACACTCTTCAAGAGAAGCCTTGACGAGTGGATGGGTAACAGAAAGTACACCCCTGGGATCACTTCACTGGCTCTGCTTGACAGAGGCTTAGTTAATTAATCAATGGGGCAGCGAAAGCCGACACACTCTGGTTAGGCTTATAAATGCCCTCGGGTAGATAGCCTAGTACCTACCTATGAACCTATGAACCTATGTTTATTGAAGAATGGAGAAAAATATAGGTTAGAGTGCATCCCATGGTCAGAAAAAAATCGGTAAAATAACGGGTGAAGTTCTTCAGCTGAAGGTTAGACAGATACTGCATAAATGGAGTAGCAGAAACAGAATCATTACCATCCATTTTTTATATAGCCTGGTATGTAGAAGTAAACTCCAGGAGCAAGGTAGTACAGGAACTACAACAAATTTATGGTAGATTTGTCTAGACAGGTAATGGTATAATTATATAAATAAATAAATAAAAAAATAAAAATAGGAAATTAAGGGTAGTACCACAGATGGCATGCTGGGTTATACTAAATTTTGTGAGATAATGAGGCAGTAAATATGGCCCAGAGGAATAGAGGACTGCAGAATCTGGTAATATAATGGGTACAGTGAGAGCCCCAAAGGTTGATGAGGGAGTCAGGAGTGTATGATGGATGTGGAAAACAGAGGAATAAAGAATTTACTGCTGCTGCTCCCTACAGGACCCATATTCAACTAACTGCACAAACTCTGGAGGGACAATGCCAGCTCACATATCTGAGGGATGTGGGAGGCAATCTAAGCTCCCTGCAATAGCAGCATTAAGAGCTTCATAAACTCCATGCTGCAAGCAGTGTGCAGTTTGATCAGGAGGTTGTGTATGTTTGAAAGCATGCATGCACCTCCTGAAGGCAGCCATTGTGGAATTCACAAGGCACTCTGGGGTGGCGGGGTTTGGCTTGGGCATACCTCCCACCAAGAGAATGACACTGTATCACAACAATGCCTTCTTTACACATCAGTCTTATCAGAAGTAGACAAGGATGAACAGTCGCTTCCTTTACCAACAATTTTTTTTCATAAGGCAGTACAAACAACCATACTTCTCAGCCCAATCAAACATAATAAACCTGTTTGACATTAATTTGCACAATGAAACAACCATAGCTTTTAGCAACATCACATATGACCATCTACTACTTAGAAATATTTAAACTCAAGTCACATTACACTACTGTGAAATGACCCCTGCAGTCAGCACCACCGATCCTTTTAGCCTTTACAAGGCTAGCCCATAGGATTGCCATGGCATCATGCCGCCCAACATTAATTTCCAGTGCCTCTGTTGAGCAGAGCCACTGAAGTGATCCTCGGGGTGAATTTTCTATTACCCATCCACTCGTCAAGATTTCTCTTGAAAAGGGCCAATGAGGTGCTCTGCTTGATGTGTATTGGAAGTCTATTCCAGAGCATGGGCAGTGTCTGGGTTAAGAACCTGTCCCTCCAGCATGTTGTGCTGATTGAGGTAATAAGGTTGAGGTCTCTGGAGTGTGTGGTGCGGAGGGATTGGGATTTTTTTAGATGTAGCATATCCATCAGGGTTGGTCAGACATGGCTTTATAAGTCAAGCAGAGATTGCCTCTAAGTAGGTGATATGAGACAGAGAATAGCTGGAGATTTTTGAGTCTGTCCATATAGGACATGTGTTTAAGGCCCAGTATCCTTTTTGTGAGGTACTTTTGTGGTTTCCCCAGTTGTTGGAGGTGTCTGGTGAGGTACATGCCAAATGGGGCATTATACTCAATGATTGGTCTTATGAGGGAGGGGTAGGGAGAGATGATGACCTCCTTCCTGGATGCAAAACCCTTAGTAATGAGATGTGCCACATAGAATGACTTTCTGACCGCAGTGGCTATGTGGTGGCCAAAGGAGAGCTTGCTATCACCCTGTGTTTCCAGATCTCTTATGATGCCTTCAGTGTGCAGTGGACTGCCATTGATTTGGTAATTCATAGGAACCAAGTTTTTTCCAAAGGGCATTTGTTGACATTGAGTTTAAGGTGATAGTTTTGGCACCAATTGTTGGTCTCGGTGAGGCCTTTTTGTAGGATGTCTACATCACTTGGGGAGTTAATAATGGCTCCCAGCTTGCAAACGTCTGTGAACTTGATTAGCCAGAGACCCTTCATGTTGGCCTGGACTTCAGAGAAGTAGATGCCAAACAGGAGAGCACCCAGGACCAATTCCTATGGGATGCCACTCATGACTGGTCAGCAGTCTGACTTGAAGTCTGCTACTTTCACACTGTGGGTTCTATCTGTGAGCCATTTGCTACCCGCCTAGTGATATAGGGGTTGATGCCTAGTTTAGTGAGTCTATCTATGATTCCTGAGTGGGGGATGGTATCGAAGGCTTTGGCCAGATCGCGGTAGGCTGTATGAACTACCTTGCCTTCATTCACAGCTCTGGCGACTGACTCGAAGAAGTTGACCAGGTTGAGCAGGCATGATCTATCCTTTACAAAGCCAAATTGCATGGGATCCAGAGTTTGGAGATTTTCTATATACTTATTTATTAGGTCCATGATGATGTGCTCCATAGCCTTACATATTAGACTTGTCAGGCTAATGGGGTGATAGTTCCTAGGGTCTATAGTTGCTCCCCCTTTATGGAGAGGGATGACTGTAGCAGTGTGCTGTTCGGTAGGGACAAAGCCTGAGGTGAGACTGTGACTGAACAGGGCACATAGGTGTAGAACACAGCCAGTGATATTGTCAGGTCCCATGGAAGCTGTATTCTTGGTCTTGGACAGTGCAGTTTTAACTTGTGCAGCAGTAATACTTGATGCCTGGCATTCTTTTGGTATTGTGATAGATCCTTTGGGGAGGGGGGTAAAGTTGGCACTGAATCTGCTGGCCAGTATATTGGCAATATCTGTTCGCTTCATATATGGTACCATTGTGCAGTAGCTTGGAGCAAACCTGAGTATTGCCATGGAGATTCTTGACATAACCATAGAAGGCCTTGTGATTATCTTTAGTAGCTGCTGCAATCTTGTTTTTGTAGCTAGCTTTAGAAGAGTTGATGATGGATCTCAACCTTTTGTTGAGTCTAATAAGGGAATTTTTCCAATCTTGGGACTTCACCATTTTCTGTAACAGTTTATTTTGTTGTAGAGTTTGTTCATGACAGAGGACCACCAGATTGGCTTCCTCTTTTTGGAGGAGAGCATCATGGTTCTGTTGGGTATGGCCAGTTTCATGCATTTGCATATGTGTTCGTACGGTACATTGGTGTATGATTCAGCAGTCATGCACCCATTCTCCATTTGCATGGGTGTCATGAAGTTAGCTACTTCTGTTTTTAGGAGTCCAAAGTTAGCTTTGAAGAAGTTTTTCACAGTAATTACCTTTGCGGAGGGTGTGGATGGGATGTGGATATCCATGGTGATTAGTTTGTGGTCAAATCTAACCAGGTAGGAGTTGACTACTGGTGTGGAGCAACGGTCAACCATGTTAGTGATAACCAGGTCAACAATGTTGCTCCCTCTAGTGGGGGTAAAAATGAGCTGGTCCAGGACATTGAAATTAATGAATTCAAGGAAATGTTGGGCAAGTGTATTGGTACATGAGTAGCTTTCCCAGTTAAAGGAGGGGTAGTTGGAGTCGCCCAGTATGAGGGTGTTGGGTTGGACCCTAATATTTTCCAGGACACTTAGGAATGTGGAGTGAGAGTCTTGGGGCATGGTTGGGGACCTATAGTAGGCTATGACCTGAATTGTTGTCTTACCCACTGTTAGTTGTACCTGAAGTATTTCTGTTGCATTATGTTGGGCTACCAGTTTGGAGGTGTGTATATCCTTTATGAATATGGAGACACCACTGCCTTTGGAGCTTCGATCTGAGTTTTGGGGCCGAAAGGTGTGGAATGAATTATAGCCTGGTAGTGCAGGGGTGCTTTCTGCTGCCTTGAACCAGGTCTCTGTTGCGGCAAAAATGTCGATGTTCTCCATTTTAAGGAGTGCTATAATATCTTTCAGCTTACTCTAATTTAGTTAACACTAGCTTCAACCATTCCCTGACTTGCTTACTCACAAAATATTTGCGTTTGTTATAGTCATTATAGACTAAATAGATACTTGCATCAGTCACAGAAAGAAAGAAAATCTTAAACTGCAGCTTTCATATGTAGAGAAGCATAAGTGGTTTAATCTACCTTTCTACATATCAGTGTTCCATGCACATTTTATATACATAACAGCCATTATGTTTATTCAGTATGTATTTCATAATTTTCCTAAATAAATTTGAAGCTATATTCACTTGGATATGTCAACATGTTGGCAGAGTAGGCACCATTTGAACTAATATCTATTAAATGAAGTACATTTTTAAGTATTCAATATGAATCTATATGTTCAGGTTCAAGACCTTCACTGAACAAATAGCCCTTGAATCAGTTCCTGTCTTACTGATGATTCTTTAAAATGTATGTTATCTATACAGTACTTCATGAGCAAAGAAGATGGTGACTGAGGTTCCTTAAAATCAGGAAAAAAGAACCACACATATTAGACAAGCTCAGTTGAGACTTTAAATCAAACAAACACTTATAACTTGCTAAGAAATTGATACTTCTTTACTGAAAAATAAGACATTAAATGGGCGAGTGCTTTCACTCTTAACTCACATCAGCTGAATTTCATTTATAAGAACAAGACATAAATCACCTGGGAGCAGCTAGTAGGGTACTGAGTATGACGAGAGTTGTGCTAATCTGTTGGCTAGTTGAAGATTTAATACCTTTAATTTTCTTGGTTAGAGATCACTGGGGCCTTTCCAACTGAATATGCTTGGATTTATATATATCAAAACGGGGTTTTGTATTTGATGATGAGCCTGGTAAGGGAAGAGTACAGTGGGAAGACTTAAGTAGCAGTCAACATAAAATATAACCATCTGAAATGCAAAGTCTCCATATGCATCGGCTCAACTCAGTCCCGATCCACTGTGTTATCCCCCGCTCAGTTGCATTATGTAGGTTAATGCTTTGTCATTCCTTTTGTCACATATGTTATCACAGCTGTACGTGTCTTTATTAAGTAAAAATGGTCACTTATGATGGCCTCAATTCATTAGCCTAGTACACAGCTACAAGACTGTAACAATGTTCCATCAGTAGTGGTGCCTAAGTAATATCCTTAGCAGGATATATCTAGAGGATATGTCATAACCCCTAGACTTTCTTCTCTCCTTTAGCCCATTCTGTGTCCTTCTTTTTCTCCCATGAAGGTAAGTCTCCTCTGCTATAAGTTCTGTATATACATTTATAATTGTGTTATTTGAATGTTTTCTTTTTCTGTACTTATACCATTATTGTAAACAATTTCACTGTTGCTATTATTTTCATTGAATGTACTACTACCACTCAACTTACTTTGTATTGTGTGTTAATGTTTCTTTGTGTGTAATTAATGCGGAGCTTTTCTCCCTGGGCCTCCACTGAAAATGGGCTCATTTAGGCCCAGTGAACTTTCCCAGTAAACAAATGTGATAAATAAATACATAAATCAATCATTCAATCAATCGATCAATCAATCAATATATGTGATCTAAACAGACAGACTGCTGCAGTCCTTCATCCTTACCAAGGAATTGTAACACTGGATTTTAGTCACAAGAGGTTATACTGAGTAGATGGAAATTAGCACTGAGAAGTAACATACTGTTTCTTATAAACTAGGGTACTAGGTTTGATTCCTTCCACCTCTGTTTGCCTACTGTGTGGCTCTGAACAAGTCAATTAACCAGACAGTGCTCCTGGCTTGCCTCTGAAAATGGTAATTTGTGTCAAACAAGAGTATTTGGTTAGTAAATAATAAGATAAAATGGTGGATAATAAGAAAAACATTTGTGTTTTAGCTTGATATGGTAGTATAGTTTACAAAGAATTTAAAGTTTACCATGTGTGGACTTTGGTGGACTGATGATATTTGTCAACAACATTTTTGTATTCTTTGCTTTTTCACCTCCTCCTCCTGCACTGCAGAAGTTTCCATGTGTGATGATGTCATACAGTCTGGGTGGACACCTCATAACTGAGCTCATACAGGTCAGGTAAATTATCTCCAGGCCTTATCTGTTGCTGGTTGTTTGTACCATGGTGATGCTGCCAGTTTTACTGCCACATTCCAGATAGTTCAAGGTGTCAGTGTGGCATGCCTGTAACTACACAGTGACTTTTAGGCTTTCAAATAAAGGTGATTTCAATATATGAAGAATTATGTGGCAGTCACAATTATCCATTGTATGGGGATTCAACATGGGGGCATACTCCCACAACATGTGAAGTGACTCACTCAATCCCCATTAACTGTGTTTTTCTTTAGCTGTATCATTTCCCATACCTTCTTTGTGACCTCATCCTAAATGTAGGGCAATGTAAATTAATGTGGCACATGCCCTACTTGTGCATTCTATACACTAAATTATATGTCACCCCTGTGCACACCTGTGGTGCCTATTTTCCTGCATGCATGTGCGTGCCTACTGACTCTGCTTTCCTGCATGTTGCATGAAAGACACATTATATACTTGTTCTGTATTCTCTCAATGACTACTATTAAAAATGTAGGTCGTAAACCCATGTAAGAGCCCACTGCCTGATAACCCTCTAAACATCACATCACCCAACCCCCATATGTTCCCACATATTCACCTTCTATTTATCAAGGATCTACCACTTTCATCCTCTTTCTTATTACTGCACTATATTTCTGTTTGTATTTTTGTAATAACATTGGTGGAAAGGTTAACTTGCCAGCAGTGCTGTAACATCCATGGATGATGTGCACACAAGTGCATGTTTGTTTGCCATATGGTCTATGTTGATCCATCGAATTTACGTTCCATCGAAAAGTAAGCCTACCAATTCAGTTTCGCGAAAGTGCACTTTGTCGAAAATGCACTTTCGCGAAACACAAAATATCGAAAAAAAACCTATAAAAAATAAACACAAAATACTAAACCACATTTATGCAGGGGGGCAAGCCCCCCTGCACCCACCATGTGGAGGGCTGTGCCCCCACACCCCCCGCTACTTAAATATGCTAACTCCAAGATCGCACTACAGTGGGGAAAAGGATATATTCCCTTATCCCTACTGTAACGCGATTCAGTGAATCGGCAATTTCACGAAAGTGCACTTTCGATGTAGTGCAATTTCACGGAAGTGGGCTCGGCCTTCTGTTTGTCGATGAAGTATACTTTCGACAAACAGAAGGAGACCCGTATGAGCACATATAATTGTACATAAGTGTATGTAATAGAGTAGCAATTGTAGTTTATTGTGTTAAACACCAAACATTCTTCTTGCAATATGCACTGTCATTTGACTGGTGTGACAGTGCATTTCATATCATTCACATGTGTTTTCTTCAATCCTTGTCTGCTTGGCAGTATGATGCATGTATTACTATGACTTGTGACATTTGCATTCTTTGTACTGCAATCCTGCAAATTGGAGACTATTCAGGTTCCGGTGTATAGCTAGCAAGACATTTCCTTGTGAGCTATAAAGCTGAAACCAGAAGGCTGCACCACTGCTTCACTGTAGTACAGTACAGTACAGCTGAAAAGCACAGTCTCTGCAGCTTATCCCTAACAAGAAGCTAGGCACATCATTGTGATCCCTAAGGACAGCAACCTGTCTGTATTCTAACAGGGACAGACATTCTAGAAGAGTTATCATTGTAATGTAAACAACTCCTTGCATAAAAATGTATAGTGTGGCAAGTATAATGTTGCTTAATTTTTAAGCAAGAAACATCTTTATTAAATTATCACATATGACATAGGTAATCTTACATTTTGGAAACAAACCATCCTGACACAGTTCTAGTTGCAAACATTATACATTACAAACCACAGTGACACAATTGTAGTTGCAAACATTATATATCACTTATAATCCATCCAGTCATTGCCAGTCAAACATTACAAAGTTCATTCAAATCTGCCTTCTTTTAAACCTTTGCACAGCATTCTATGTTGTAAAAACTGAACGTAGGCTGCGAGATATAATTTACGAGCATGCCTATGCAATTGAGAAAATTAAAAACGAAAATGCTCTAGCAAGGCACTTCCAACTTACAGGGGGACATACGTTTACATTTAAAACCATCGATCAAGTGCAGGTAGACAAGAGGGGTGGTCCCACTTCATTGTATTTAGAACAACTTGAGCTTTTCTGGCAGTTAGTATTAAATGCTTTTCATACCCCAGATTTAAATGAAGCTTGCAATATAGCTTGTTTATTGAAATTAAAGAGTTTGAATAGATAAAGATTTTAAAAGTATGCCAAGTATGTTATGGTCCATATGTGTGTGTTTCTGAAAGTATCCACTCAATGTTCCTTAAACAATTCTTATGTAAAATTCCTATTTTTTTATGTGTTTAATTATTTTATATTAATTGAAATATTTTAGTTATCAACTAATTTATTTTTGCTTTAATGTGGTTAGATTTATGGTAGGTAGTTAGCTGATTGGTGTTTGTGATCATATGACCTTAGTGTTGTTTATAAAAGCATGTCGTAAAGGTGTTATGTATCTGATGAAGTTATCGTATCACTGTAATGAAAAGCGCTTCATTAAATGGGTTTATATTTGTCGGGTTTGGCTTTGTCCTTCAGTCTGTTTGTGCTTTTTAGTAGTTTTCATTTTCTTTAGTTTGCAGCGTAGACTCAGCAAGGCTTACCAGCAAAAGGTGTACAGCAATAAGTACTAAAAACCAAGAAAATATCTACAAGGGCAAACAGCAATGTCTAAAAACTAATTTATTGAAACAGTACCTGAGTGCTTCCATTCCAACAGTTGCAGAACCTCATCAGAGTAAACAGAGTACTTGATGCAACACATATTTAAAAATGTATGACCCAGTCATGGTAGAACAAGTAAATTAATTCAGTTAAATCAATTATCTCAAATATAATAATCAATAATGTTAAAATACACACAATTCTGAAGTGAATCATAGAAAAGCATGTAATTAGTAGAGGGAAAAGTAAAAAAGTGAAAATAAAAAGAAATCACAAAAATGAAATAAAACAAATATATCTTCACAATCCAATCACAAATTCGTAGCCCTAAATTTAAGCACACTGCTGATGGATATAATGCCATTTAAACCAGGAAAAACACTGGAATTAAGTTTAAGCTGTCAACATAGTTCACAAAATTTTAGCATGTTGTTGGAATTCTCCTTTACACTATAAAAACACAAACTTCTTAAAATTATTACAAGTTAAACTGTGTTTGTATAAAGCATTAGTGTTTTTTA
The DNA here is from genome assembly GCF_019279795.1 of Protopterus annectens. Lineage (NCBI taxonomy): Eukaryota > Metazoa > Chordata > Ceratodontiformes > Protopteridae > Protopterus > Protopterus annectens. Next base: position 1,836,248,826 of record NC_056726.1, read on the forward strand.
ATGTCATAATAGGGCTTTAAGAGTCTATCCTTTACTTTCTGAGTCATTTTGCCTATGTAATAAGCAGGGCAGGAAACACACTGTACAAGGTGCATAAGCATAGAAAATTCACAGAGTCCTGTCATATCCTTGAACACTAATGTATGGTCCTTCCTGAATGTAATGTTATTGCTTGTAGTGGCCATATTTGGTCATTTGTTTTGTGCTTACCTAAAGGGATAGTCTGTTCAGATTCCAGCAAATTTTAGATGTTACGACCTCTACTGAAAACTATTAATGGAAAATCCCCTAGCTTGCCCGTCATTTCTCCAGTGCAAATTAAAGTCCAATTGCATCTTTACTATTAAAAGTATAGGTTACTTTCTCACACAACCAGGTTTGGAGCATACGCATAATGTACCCTTCCAATTAACAATTCCTGCTGTGGAATACCAGTCCAGTTGCTTATTTGTGCTTTCATAAAATTAGTACAGTCTGTTCCTTCCAGCTTCTCTAGCACAGCAGAAAATCCCAGGTTTTCCCTATGTGCTCTGTCCTCTAATTCTATTATTTTCTGAAACATCTTTTCTTGTGCAGTCTCATATTCATACAGCCTTTTCTTCATTTTGACCTCTGCGTTTTGCAGTTTTACCACCTTATCTGAATATCTGTTTAAAGGTTCTTCCATTTTCCAGCCTTTTAATGTTTGAGTTGATAAACTCCATCAGCGTCTCATTTGTTTTAATCAGGTCTGTGTGCAATTGCCTTATACTTTTTTCTAGGTTACTTGAAGTCATGTCTAGAGCTTACACTGCTTTTTGCTGAAGAGATGCAGTACGTTTCCCAGTGAGTGTTTCTTTGTCACCTTTTGTAGCTGATTTTCATTCAGGTCCTCTGTATTTCTTTTTTCCTGGCATCCAGGCAGTGCACTTACTAGTCAGTGAATGAAATTTACCCAGAAATTTAAGTCCACTGGCTTTCTCTGCTAAGTTTCTGTTTTCACACTGGGAGAGCTAGAATTAAGTTGTTACTCAATGTGCAGCCATCTTGGAAGTCTCAAAGTTGCTTAATGTTGGTAATGATCAGAAGGGAGTTGATTATAGTGTGGGACTTAAAAACATTGTTAAACATGTTGTATTGACCTCAGTAATACAGATACAGAAATGATAATAATGGCAGACATTTTGAATAATGAGTTTCATAAGTATGAGTCTCAAAATAGAGAGACTGAATGTGCAATAATCATACCCACATACTTAGGCTGAAACTGCTCTAGCTTGGATTAGTTTTTCTTTGAGGTATGCTGATTTCAGAATAAGTATCTCTCTCTCTCTCTCCATATATATATATATATATATATATATATATATATATATCTCAGGGGTGTGGTGTGCATCCCCCACATTGGTAGCTCAGGGGTATCTTGCTCTTACTATAAAAAGTAACTTTAAAGGAGAACAGATATTTTTAATATTATCTGTTTCTGTCTAGTTTGACTGTTTCTTTTTCTTAATTCCAGAATTCACAATTACAGATCTTGGAACTTTAACTATAATAACCAATATTTATTTATTTATTTACCAGGAAAGTCAGACTTGGAACAAAGCCAATTTTCAACAGAGGCCCAGGGAAAAATGCTAAGACTTGCATTACCATATCGACTGTTATGGCACTTGTTTTTTTTTTTTTTGCTGCACTAATTGAGTGTTTCTGTTTTGAGTATCTGTACTTTTTGACCTTTTTTACAGTCTTTAGTTAGAACTGCCTTGGTTCCAATTTAGTGAGATGAGAGGGGACTTGAGACATTTTTTGGCCAGGAATTGTGCAAAGGAAAGAAGAATGTGCTGTTTTTTATTGGCCAAAGAATCTTATTTTTTGTTTTTTAATGAAATCTCTGCTAGTTAAGTGTTGTAGTTGCTCAATGCTTGGGTCATAACCTATGAGCAAACTAAGACTTACATTACCATATCCACTGTTTCAGCACTTGTTTTTCAGATTTGTTTGTCACAGCTACATTAACCAAGTGTTTCTGTGTTGAATATATATATACTTTTTGACCTTTTTTTACAGTCCTTAGTTAGAACTGCTGCTCTCTGCACAGCAGTGCCTTGGAGTGATCTGTATAGGTGCCAATATCTCACTGCATAATTCCCCCTTGTAATTTGCATAGATGATGATCTCTCACAATGTAAGTTTCCCTTAAAATACCCTTACAGTCTAGACATTTTTAACAACTAGTGCATCTAGTTTGTGTATAGCTGAGCTTTGCTCATCAAGTTTCTTGTGTTATTGACCTATTCAATATTTAAATTTCCCTCACTCCTCCCTAGTAGATCAGTAGCAATAGATATGCAGTTTCTGACTGTCTCTGTGGCCATTCTGGTTGAGATGGCTAGATGGGGATTCTGAAGTATTGTAGTAATTGCCTCGTATTCTGACAAATATGTAAATATGCTTTAACGCTGGAGACAGAACTCTTTCATACAAGCAAAACTAATCCTGTAGAGGCAGACAGTGACACTTGCACCATGGCAACAGCCGGGCAAGCCTTCCTCTCCCTAGAGAGTGTAGACATCTGTATAGTAGGAGAGACAGGGTTTAAAGTTGTGAAGAGTACCCTGGCAGTGAAAGGTTTTAATGCCTTTCACACTTTTAGACCAGCTACTGCCTAATGGGCAATTAAAGGTGGTGGAGTCTCAGTCTATATGAAAAACGATTTCACATTCAGACTACTTAAAGTATATGCCCTACTGAAACTCATACATGTGCAACTCATTATAAACAGGGTCTCATACCATATCCTTGCAACTTATAGGTCCCACTCCATATCCCGGGAAACCCATATTACCTGTTTCAATATACTTGAGTCCCTCACCATTCAACCCAATACAATCTTCATGGGGGGTTTCAACTAACAATCTACAGAATAGGAGTTCTACAACACTTATAATCACAAGCCCAGCAGTTTCTTAGCTTAATTAATATCAACATCCTGGAACTGTTGGTCCATTATCCTACCAGCAGGACATATATCCCTGATCTTGTTCTCATGAAGATGGGGAGTGATTTTCCTCACCAGTGTAATGCCCTCATTCATTATATCTGAATATAAGGCAGTATTGCTTCAAATAAAAATTAGATCTAGGGACCCAGCGAAACCAAAAACATTTAGAAACTATTCCATGGCCAACGTCTGTCTACTAAGCAACATCTTGGCTAAATTCCAAGTACCCCCAAACCTAGTAAATAGCATAGCATATGCTGAGCTATTTACAAAATTCCTGTACAGTCATACTGATAGCTGTATAGACCGAGCTGTGCCCACTTGTACCGAGAACAAGACAAATTCAAAAGACAAGCCACTATCAATTGATTATTCAACAAAAGAAAATAATCTTGGTCAAGCATAGGAGGAACAAAGCCTAACATAGTAAAAGCCCCCTGACCAGTCTCAACAGGTTGTTAAGAAGGTTAATTAATACTTCAAAGGTTAGCTTTGAAGAAAAATATCTTCTCTGGCAAAAGGTAACTACAAAGATTTTTACAGCTATATCCATAACCTCAAGTGAAATACACAACAATGTACAGAATGTATTGTAAATGGCATCACCCACACTGAACCAGAGGCCATTGCCAACCTTTTGCCTGACAGGTTCAGCTCAAATCCTTCCCCAATGTCCCCTTATAGTCCAAAGGAAATACTGCATACTACAATCCCACCAACCATTACTAAGGAACAGATCATCAATGCACTTTCCAAGGTCATAAGCATTGCATTGATGAGCCCTGATAACATTATTTATTTATTTATTTCCAGTTTGATGACCGGGGATGTCCACTGGGCTCAGGGAACCCATTTTCAGTGGAGGCCCGGGGAGAAAAGCTCCATGTAACAAAGTTTAGATGCAGATACAATATAGAAAAGAAGAACAATTTACAATTATGTTTCATGCTAGAGAGCAGGTGTAATTTCTTAGGTACATGTTACCTTTAGATACAGACACAATATTATTAATGAACAATTTACAGTTACATTTCATGTTAGAGAGCAGGTGTAGATTCTTAGGTACATGGTACAAATTTGATATTTACAATATGTACATATGTGTGGTAGCCTATAGATCATAGCTAGAGAGGCTAGTAATCATAGCTGGAGAGCGATTTAGAGGTGGAGAGAGAATTATAGGACTAGGTGGGGAGAATGCAGTGTGATTTTCTGTTAGAGTAAAGGTAGGAATGTAACTGAGATTTAAAGATTTCAAAGTTTGCACAGGTCCTTAGAGAGGAAGGAAGGAAGAGAATTCCATTTCTTTGCTAAGGAAAAGGATAGCAGGAGTTGACCAGCAGGGCGACTGGGTTTTCGGACACAGATTAGGTTTTGGTGAGTAGATCTGAGAGTTCTCTGAGGGGTGTAGGGGAGAAGGATGTTGCATAGAGCAGGGCACCTAGAGGGTTTAAAGATTAATTTGTGGGCTGTGGTAATCTGAAGACAGTCTAGATGGTTGGAGAGTTCAAGCCAGTGTAACAAATTAAGGGCAATACAGTGATGGGAGGAGTATTTGGCTTTGGTGACAAATTTAGAAATCTTATTATAACAGACTTCCAATTTTGAAGTGAGCGTGGCAGATAAGTTAGTTAATAGAGGAGCGCCATACATTAGTGAGGGGAGTAGATAGGTAGTGGCAAGAGTTTGACTGGTGGAAGGATAGAGAAACTGCATGTTCCTGTATAGCTTACCAAGTTTTATATGGGCTTTCTTAATGTTTTGCTGGATGTGAGTGTCGAATTTCAGGTGTTCATCAATAGTGACCCCAAGTAGTTTGGCAAAGGGAACAACCTCCATAGTGGAGTTGTTTTGGCTAATGATTTGGAATGAGTTTTTATCAAGAGGGGAAGCTTTTGAGGGAGAGAACAATAGCATTTTAGCATTTTAATAACATACTAAGATGCTTGCTAAATAGCATGAAACATGAATTCATTGGTCAAGTTAAATCACTTTTCAGTTGGAGCCTACAGTCGTGTTTCTACCCAAGGAATGGAAGATGGCTACAGTCATTCTCCTGCATAAAGGAAGTACAGCCATTGTTCTGGGTAACAAAAAGCCCATAAATCTTACCAGCCTCATATGCAAGGCCATGGAAAGAATCATCTTGGATATGATAAACAATGACATCAGTAACTTGCAAATGCTGGACCCATCACAGTTTGACTTTGTTAAGGAAAGTCATGCCTATTAAATTTGTTTGACTTCTTTGGGAGGATCACCAAACCATTGGATGAAGGTAAGACTGTGCAGCAGCTTAACTTGGCCTGGTAAAGGCTTTTGATACAATACCTTATTCAGGCATTATAGACAAGCTCATTAAATTAGGTATAAATTCTTTTATCACATGCCGGAAAACCATATGACTCACTGATAGGACCCAGGAAGTCAAAATACGTGAGGCCACCTCCATCAGGAGGCAAGTACCTAGAGGAGTCGCTCAAGGCTCAGTACTGGGCTCACTTCTTTTGACATCTGTTTCTCTGAAGTGGTAGCAAACACTGAAGGTTTATCACTGAGTAAGTTTGCAGAAGATTGCAAGCTGGGGATTATCAGCAACTCCCCTGCAGAGACAAGCATTCTTTAAGAAGGCCTATCTCTGACTAACAAATGCTGCCAAAGCCGTGGTCTTAAACTCAGTGCTAAGAAATGCATAATTGTACTCTTTGGGAAGGCAACAATTCTGGCTAATTACCATCTTAATAATATGCCCCTAAGAGTTGACCCAGTGGCCAAGGATCTGGGTACGCACATAGACAGTAGCCTTCCCTTCAACCACAATGTGGCCACAGTGGTGAGGAAATCCTTTTATGTTGCACAACTTATAAGTAAGGGCATGACATCTAGGTCTAAAGGGGTCATTATCCAACTATACTCTGCCCTTATCAGATCAATCATAGAATACAATGCTCCCTTCGGTATGTACCTGACCAGGTATGTATAGCAACTACAGCAACTTCAGAGGTTTCTTACAAAAATAATACAAGACATAACAAGAAGAAATACCACAGGCAATGAACAAGCCAAAAAATAAACCTTAAGATTTATTAACTTAGCGCCTCGGCTATTCAGCCTTCAAAGAGTAAAAAAGCCATAACAAAATCACAATAATATACAAGTAAAATTAACAAGTCACACCCACTGCTAATTAAATTAAATTACATATTTCCAATCACAATCTTTATTTAACCCTAATGGTTCCAGTGTGTTAAATTTTAAAATATATGAAGTTTCCTTTCTACGAAGCTTATTATTTAAGCTAACAAGTTCACTCAGAGATACCTCAACTTTCTCCAGAACACAACCCCAGATATAATCAGGGTTTGAACTATGAAAGTCAAGAAAATGACTACCTAAAGGGTTGTCTATTTTAGCATTTTTTATGTCTCTTAGGTGCTCTTGAAAACACACTTTGAAACTTCTACTAGTTTCACCAATATAATATTTGTTACAATTGCACTTCAAAGCATATATAACCCCACAAGTACTACAACTAAAATTGCACCTCACAGAAAAATAATGTCGATTAATATATTTAAAACAATTAACCACATTTTTGCATACAGAGCATTTATTACAAGGTATAGTGCCTTTAGGTATTGACATTTCTGTGCTAAGTCCCACAATGGGGAGTTCCAACTGATTGTGTACTGCCATGTCCCCTAAATTTCTAGCCCTCTTGTAAGAAATCTGCAGTCTTTTAGGCAGCAATAAGCTCAATTTCTTGTCCCTAAGTAACATGGGCCAAAACTGGCAAACAGTATTTACAACTTTGTCACTAATAACATTGAAAGTAGTGTTCACTTTATTAGTGCCGCAATTGATTTGAACATTAGGCCATCTTAATTCCATTACCCTAGCTTTTGCTTCCACAACTAACCTGGTATCATAACTCCTACCCAAAAATTTTTTTCAGATTCCAAAATTTCCTGATTAAAGACTTCATCCATATTACAAAGTCTATGTATCCTTAAAAATTAATTATAGGGTAAAATTTTCATTAAATGATCTGGATGGCAACTATTTCCATATAGGAATTGATTCCTCTGTTCAAATTTACTATATAGCTCTGTATTCAACTGTATGAGTTTGATGTCCAAAAAATTAACCTCCATACCTAACTGGATGCCATCAAATTGTAGGCCCATATTGCTGACCTGTAGATCTTCCACAAACTGGGAGGCCACATCCATAGGGCCTTCACACCAAAATATAAGGTCATCTATAAACTTCAAGTATAATAAAAACTGAGACCTTTAGAAATTATGGCGGTATATATTATCAAACTCTTTCTTTTATTTTGTGGTACTAGTACAAGACATAACAAACCTGCCTTATGTAGAGCACCTTAAATCCCTTTCCTCTATTTAATCTCCTATAGACTGCTTAGGAGTGATTTATGCTTGGCTTACAAGGCATCCACAAAACCCCAATAGAAGTTCTAGAGATCTGAATTTTGTCTGTGGCTTAGAAGATGCTGGAGAGACAGATACAGTATGTGTTCCTATGGAACAGGCTTCCCATCCATGTGAAGCTGAGTTTGTCTTTTACCCAATTTAAATAAAACCAGACCAGTGGATGGGGAATAGCAAATTTACACCAGGCTTGGCACCCATCTCCCTTATGGACAGAGGTAGCTTATAAATGCCTGGCTCGGATACGGGGTGTCTTTATTCTTTTGGGAAAACTTGGCTAGGCTTAGAAATGCCCCCTGGATCATTATCCTAGAAGCAGTCTATGAATTTATGAATTTGTAGAAGTAATTGCAGGAAATAGTAAACTGAGTTCTGTGTAGTTGATAAATAATTGTTCTTATACAGTGTTAAAAAGTGTAGATAGATGCACCTTTTAGTTATACTGGAGACATTGGCAGCTTCTCCTTGGGCCTATGCAAACAATCAAGTTGAAGAGGTATTAGCACCATTTCTTTTTCAGGGATATCAATTTATGTATAATATATAATATCAATGTTGAAATGCCTCACTGGACTACTGTAGTTATAATGCTTGAAAATACTTTCTTTTTAAACTAATGTGTGAAAACGATTGTTATACTCGTACTGTCACTTTATCAATGTTAATGTTGATTTTTTTATATTTTACTGTTTGCATTAATAAAGGGTCATTGTTGAGTTTTGACCTTTTGTGTTGTACTTTATGTCAGTAGAGAAGAGACACCAATCAAAAAATGTTTAATTATATGTTGCTTAGAAATGTTCAGACTGTTAACTAATAACGTTGCCTTTCCTCTGAACTGCCATAATTTGACAACTGTCAAAAGATGTGTCAAACTACAACATTTGACATTTATTCTGACAGCTGCTAAACTATCTGCTGACATGATTACAGGACTGGTAAAAAGCTTTACAGTAGCCTGATTTGATTGGAAGAAATCTCTATTGCCTGTTTTTGCTGTTTTTGTTTTACTCTGTGTAGAATTAATGGCTTAATGTTTTTAGGCGTTTTAAATGACTACATATAAGCACCCTGGAAGGCTACTTTCTAAATATATGTAGCATGTTCATAGTATCAGCAAAGTGTCATGACTAGCTGAACAAGTCAGCAGACAGTAACAAATACTCACAGCACTTTTGCATGAGTAGCCATGTATATTACATATAGACATGCTGTTATTATATTTATAGCTTTTTCCCTACATTTCCCAATTGTATATGCAATGCCATGCCACAAATGTTGTACTCATTACTCTATTATGTATGATGCAAAACTTAATAAGTGATTTGTTATGACTTTCTTCATCTGTAGCACATAGGATCATAGGAGATTACTAGGCTAATGGCTCTGGGGCCCTTACAAGCCTAGCCAAGAGTTTATCCCCAAAAGAGAATCCTCAATCAGCACTTGTCACCCCTGTCAGTGAGGGACACAGGTGGAACCCCTGGGACAAATTTGTGGTTGTCAATCCACTTATAAGGTTGTGCTTGAAGAGGATTAGTGACGTAAGTTGTTTGACGTGTATGTGGAGTCTATTCCAGAGAGAGGGTAGCCTCTGGGAGACAAACCTATCTCTCCATCAGGTTTTGTTAATGTCACATATTGGATTTAAGCCTTTTGATTGGATACTATGGAGGAGTTACACTTATGGATATGGAGCATCTCTAGTAGACCAAGGTCTGAGATTGTCTTGTAGGTGAGACACAGATCACCTCTGAGCAATATGTACAATACAGAGTAGAGTGATAGTGATTTGAGCCTGCCCACATAGGACAGGTGTTGGAGGCCATGGATTTTCGTTAATTAATGCCCTTCTAGCTTGCCAATATAGCAAAACACTTGTTCCCATAGTAAGTGTCCAGGCTGTTTTTAAAAATATCTAAACTAGTACTTGCTTTAATGTAATTTGGTAGTCTGTTCCATACATCAACACAAGTCAAAAGGGTGGAAAAAAACAGTAAATCCACGAAATTGGAGAAACCAGAATCCAAATTAAAAATATAACCAGGATTTTATTGAACACACCACCACGCTGTTGGCACAGATAAACAGTTAGCACAAAAAACACTTCGTATTAATGCTATTGTAGAACCCTGCGTTTTCGTATTCCACCATGTACTTCATCAGATAAACAATAAGCATTTTTACATCTGCTTATATATCTTTCCAATTTATGCAATTAATTAATTAACACATTTAAATGGTCATTATTAAATTAAAACAGATTTTAAAAAGCCATTTTTTTTAAAAGATTTTTTGTATAAAAACAACAAAATCCTTTAACTAAAATACATTCAAAGACTTTAAATAGGTTCCTAAATGTAATATTACTCTAAAATCATATATTATAGCAGCATAATCAAGTTATTTAAAAGTTGGAAAGTATATGTAAAAAATATATGTAAAAAAATATATGTATTTTATAAAATGCCATCTAGTGGTCCTTTACACTCATTGCAGCTCAACTTCAAATAAATTGTTGAATAGATTATTGAATAGATGGGGCGTGGCCGAGGATGAACACAGAATAGCAGCAGATTTCTTCAGCTCCACCAATTTCATTACACTGACAGGAATTAATTACTTAAAAAATTAATTTTTGAAGTAATTTTCTTTCTAAATATGTTTGTTTTATATAGTTCTTGAACTATATCTAAAAAAGAAAGGAAATTTTAACAATATTCCTGTCAGAAATCACATTGGAAATTTTCCTGTCAGTTTATCAGTCTGAAATGAGTTCCAGTAAGACAAATTCTCAAGACTCCAGCATCAAGAAAGAACTTCAGTCTCTGATAACTATAATCCAGCAACTTACTGTTAAGATGGATAAAATGGATACTAAAATTGATACCTTCATAGAAAAAAACTACAAAACAAATAGACTTGTTACATATAGACCTGCAACAACAGAAGAACCAGATGACAGGCATAGAAGAAGCTATGAATGACATGGAAAATAGAATCCAAGTAGAGGAAATCAACATTGGGTTTCTGCTGAAACAAAATACACATTTACAAACAAAGCTGGATGACTTGGAAAATAGATCTAGGCGCAATAACATTAGGATTTTTGGACTGCCAGAAAATATTGAAGGTAACAATATTACTTCTTTTTTAACAACATGGCTCCCTAAAACTTTAGACTTACCAGAAGCATTCTCTTTTGGTATCAAAAGAGCACATAGATCTATAGCTAATACTAACTCTAACAAAAACTATCCTAGATCAGTTATAGTTAGATTTCTATCATCTTTTGATAAAGAGATGGTTCTTAAATCTGCTTGGGCTAAAGCTCCTGTTAAGTTTAATGAGACAACTGTGCGTTTTGACAATGACTATTCTCCCTTGGTAATAGCTAAAAGAAAAGTTTTTCTGCCACTAATAAGGGAGCTTAAAAAAGCACAGTTTAAAACATACCTTCTGTTTCCTGCCAAGCTAAAAATCTTCGTCCTGATGGTCCTAAAATTTTTGATGACTTAGACTCTGCTTTACTGTTTATCAAAAAAAATAAGATTTTGGATAAAATAGAGGAAATGGAATGGGCTAGTCCTTCATTAAAGAGACTGGCAACTGAAACTTCATGGAAGACTTCTGAGAAGAAGAAGAGACTAAAGAACAAATGATTTGTTCTATGTTTTTTTTTTTTTTCTCATCATTTTACTTCATTATTAATCTTTTTAAATATAGTTCCTGCATTTCCAGAAAGCCACAAATGTTCTGAAAAAGATTTAATCAAAGTTATTCTCTGTGTGCAAAGAAATGCTTTGTTTCATAACCAGTCAAAATATCTGAGGAACTAATAACAAGCTATTATTCAATTTGTTTCTCTTTCTGAAAAGAGAAGTAAGGTCAGTAATTTGATACATTTTTTTTCTTTTTTTCTCCTTTCTTCTTTTCTTTGTTTAAACAATGACATTCTATTTAGATTATGTAGTGGGTAAAGGGTGGGGGAGGGCAGGGAGAGAAGAGTAATGAAAATATGATAAATAGAATAATAACATATTTATTCCTTGTAAAAAGTTTATATGTTCTTCAAATGCTATTCCTAATTATACTTTCTTGATTATACTGCTTATGCTTGTTTGTAAATAATATGTCATGCTTTAACTAATAATAATTAGAACTAAATAATATTACTTCTTTTTTAACAACATGGCTGTGTTCTGTTTCCTTGCCTTATTTGGGGGAGAGGAAGTTACCTTGCTTACCAGTGGGAGTGGGAAGCATTGAGCTGCCTTTTGTCCAGTTTTGTGAGGTTTCAGCCAGTAACTAGTAGTTTATTGGTCGTTTTGGGCCAGTTTCTAGCTTTTTCCAGCCCCTGGTATAAAACGCGGTAAACGCGCATTTTTCAGCTTGTACCTACTCAGCACAGACTCCACGTGGGCCAGCAGAGTAATCCAGGCTGCAGAGAGCTGAATAAGCAACTTTTCTTGATACTAAGTATATTTTTTGTTGCTTTCCACATCTGAATACCTAGTGACTGTATTTCGCCTGCCTTTCTGTTACATTGAAGCTGTTTTTACTGCATTTAACTTAATATTGCACTTGGAATCCTTGTTTGTTACTATTTGACTGTATTTGTAGCAAATTCTTCTGTGTAAGCTGTAGTAGCTGATTCATAGCATTTATAAGTGTTTGCTGTACCTGTTTCTGCCTGTTTTGTGAAAAAAAAAAGAAAAAAAAGAAAAAAATATCTCTTGTTTTTCCTGCTTTACTAGTTTAGTCCAGTTTCAGAGTTGCTGATTCCTGGGCTTTGGTTGTAGTTCCTGTGTACTGTTTCCTTGCCTTATTTGGGGGAGAGGAAGTTACCTTGCTTACCACTGGGAGTGGGAAGCATTGAGCTGCCTTTTGTCCAGTTTTGTGAGGTTTCAGCCAGTAACTAGTAGTTTATTGGTCGTTTTGGGCCAGTTTCTAGCTTTTCCAGCCCCTGGTATAAAAGCTGTAAACGTTGCACACTAGGGCAGCGCCGGTTAGGCAGGTTTAAACTATTCGGGTTACCTAAAGTCCACTCTTCAAATTTTCCCTTAAAACTACCTTCCTCGAACTATACTTCTGATCTAATCAGCGTATCCTATAACTAAAAAGATCATCTCCACTTGACTCCAAGTAGACTATTCTCTATCTGTTAAACCTAGCACTTGCTCCTACAGTACTTATTATCGTGATACGGCACTTTTGTCATAGATAGTACCCCAAAAAGGTAACCCCCCATTTCTCGGTCACCCACGTCCCCCTGAATCTTTTTTAACGTTTTTGTCTATCCTTCTAGCATGTCGAGGGATCAGTTGCTAGTGTCCTCTCCTGCTCAGCTGGTGAACCTGGGAATACTGAGGCAATGTTACAATTGCCTCATGTACACAGACAACCCTCTCCTCCTCCCACAAAACACAAATACATGCGAGAGATGCAACTATACGGCCAAACTGGAGGCTGAGCTCTCTCAACACAGGACTGGCAAGACCAGTCAGGAGGAGAAGGTTACCACACACACTATAGACCCAGTCTCACATAGCACCATTACAACCTCAAATCATACACATAAACACACAAAGACATACTCGAGGCTCTGATCAAAATCTACCAAAACAGCAGAGGCCACCAAAGCAGACACCCAAACAACCACCACCTCAGAACACAACACCTGCAACACATAGACCTCACAGTCAGAGTGTCAAACAGTCACAGCCCTTAAGGCCAAACACAATGCCAGACACACTAGTCATTGGTGACTCCATAGTCAGACACACTGACGTCCCGCTCACCAGACTGAGTAAGGAGAAGGTCACAGTAAGCTGCCTGTCGGGCGCTAGAATCCACCACATAACGCAAGCACTCAGGTCTCTCAACAGCAAGTACAAATATGACTCAGTCATTGTCCACGCTGGTGTAAACGACCTGAGACGTAGTCCCTTGGACTACATGAAAAGAGACATTGAGGAGCTCTCTGATTATGTAGCCCAGGCAGGTATGACCCTGACCTTGAGCAGTATCCTACCTTCACCAAGAGTGATGCCACAATACAGAGATAAGATGATCAGCTTTAACAATTGGCTTAAACACTGGTGTCATTCAAAGGGGATCCAGTATCTGTCTGCCTGGGATGACATGCTGGACAAGCCACGCTGCTCAAAGGGACGGCTTACACCTGTCACCCTGGGATTCGGATATTGGTAAAGGCTCTTGCCACCCCATAGTGCCTTTTTAGGCAAGGCTCAAATTCTAAACCTACCACCCTAGAACACAAAAAGGAAAAAACTAAGGGTAATGCTGCTCAATGCCAGAAGTCTAAATCTCAAAATGCACGCTCGAGGCCCTTCTCAGTATGGAGAACATCGATGTCTGTGCTGTGACAGAAACCTGGTTCAAGGCTCCTGAGAGCACCCCAGCGCTATCAGGTTTTACCTCATATCATGCGTTCCGGCCCCAAAATCCGGACAATACCAAGAAAGGAGGGTATCCATATTCATCAAGGACACCCACACCTCAAGACTGGTGGCAATGCGATGCATCGGAGACCATACAGGTGCAATTAACCATAGGCAAGACTGCTCTGCAAATTGTAGCATGTTACAGGCCACCCTCACAAACTCAGGAACCTCACATGGCCTTCCTGAAAACACTAGAGAGATAAATGTATCACCAAACACCATCATACTAGGTGACTTCAATTACCCTAATATAGACTGGGAACACTACTCAAGCCCAAACACCCTAGCCCAAAAGTTCCTGGAATTCATAAACTCAAATGCCATGGAACATCTAGTCACCATCCCCACAAGAGGAGATAACATACTTGATCTCATCATCACGAACATGGGAGCACAATGTTCAACACCGAAGTATACCCTCACTGGTGAGATCAGATCACAAACTAATCTCGCTGGAGGTCCTCATCCCACCCCACCTGAAATAAAAAGACCACAGTAAAGAACTTCTCAAAAGCCGACTTCACACTTCTAAAGACTAGTGTGGTCTCCTTTAAGGCCCCGAGCCGGCGGAAAACAGTACTCAAGCCACTGAATCACTTACAAACACCTTCTACCAGCACCTGCAGGACTGCATGGATAAGGCAATCCCAAACAAAACAAAGACTCTTAGTACCAAAGGCAAGCGTCCAGTCTGGTGGACCCCAGCCATAAACAAACTCTACAATAAAAGGAGGAAGCTACTACAAGATAGAGCAAAATCCTTAAAAGGTAAGACACCCTTGATCACTATAAGTAAAAACTAAGAGCTCTCATAAAATCATCCAAAGCAAATTTCGAGAGAAAAATAGCTAAAGACTCAAAAGACAATCATAAGGCCTTCTTTAGCTATGTTAGAAACCTAGGAGGAAACTCCCAGATATGCTCAGAACTAGTTCAAAATGATGTGAAGATTACTGATCCTACAGACATTGCCAACATACTGGCTGACAGGTTCAGTGCAAACTTCTCCCCCCCCACAAGGAGAGATAGCTATACCAAACGATTGCAGCCCCCAAACATCTCCAGCCCAAGTGAGAACTGCTCTCTCCAAAGCAAAAAACACAGCATCCATGGGACCTGATGGTGTCCCCGGCTGTGTGCTCCACGAACTCAATGAGGAATTAAACCCACAGCTAGGACAGCTGTTTAATCAAAGTCTTACCTCTGGATACATACCCAGGGAGTGGCGCACTGCAACTGTGGTCCCACTTCACAAAGGCGGTGCCTCCACCGACCCTGGAAATTACCGGCCCATTAGCTTGACAAGCCTTATCTGCAAAGCCATGGAGAGGATCATAATGGACCTCATAAATAAAGACATAGGGAATTTGCAGACTTTGGATCCAACCCAGTTTGGCTTTGTCAAAGGCAGATTATGCCTTTTAAACTTGGTTGACTTCTTCGAAACAGTCACCAAAGCCATTGACGAGGGAAAGGCAGTCCATACAGCCTACCTCGATCTGGCTAAGGCCTTCGATACAATACCCCACTCGGGTATCATTGAAAAACTCATCAGCTTAAATGTTAACCCATACATCACAAGATGGGTTGCAAATTGGCTGAGTGACAGAACCCACAGGGTCAGAGTTGCTGGCGCCATGTCAGACTCAAAGCCTGTCACAAGTGGTGTCCCACAGGGCTCAGTCCTGGGCCCACTCTTGTTTGGCATCTACTTTTCCAAGTGCAAGCAAACACAGGAGGGTTATGGCTGACAAAGTTTGCAGATGACTGCAAACTGGCCATAGTAGAAAACACATCTGACACAGATATCCTTCAGAAGGGTCTCACAGAAATGGATAACTGGTGCCAGAGCCACGGCCTGAAGTTAAATGCCAAAAATGCATAGTCATACCCTTTGGGAAAAACAAGGTTACCCCTAGCTACCAAATAGGTGGCAATCCACTGAGCACAGAAGAAGTTATCAGGGACCTGGGGACCCAGGTTGATAGTAGTCTGTCATTCGACACCCATGTAGCTAAAGTAGTTAGGAAGACCTTCTACATTGCCCACCTTATCATGAAGGGATTCTCATCTAGATCAAGGGAGGTCATAGTCTCCCTTTACTCATCACTCATCAGACCAATGATTGAGTACAATGCCCCATTCGGGATGTATCTGACCCGACACTTGCAGCAGCTGGAGAGGCCACAAAAGTTCCTCACCAAAAGGATAAAGGGTCTCAAAAATCTGTCCTATGCTGCCCGACTGAAAGAACTCCAGCTCTATTCAGTCATCAGCTTGCTCAGAGGTGACCTTTGCCTAACATACAAGGCCATGTCAAACCCAGATTTGATGAATATGCTTCACCTCAAAAATCTAGATCCATCAGAGCCACAAGGGCGGGAGACTTAAACCTCGACACGGCTATTAATAGGACGTGCTGGAGGGATAGATTCATCACCCAAAGACTCCCTATGCTGTGGAACAAAATCCCGGTACATGTGAGGCAGAGCACCTCGCTGGCCTTGTTCAAGAGAAATCTTGACCAATGGATGGGAGATCGCAGATATACCCCAGGGATTACCTCAGTGTCACTGCTCGACAGAGGCACAGCAAAATAATGGGTATAGTTCCCCATACTAAAGGGGTGGCGTAAGCCACAAAACGATGGGCTAGGCTTGTAAATGCCCTCGGGCAGATAGCCTAGTATGAACCTATGAACCTATGAACCTATAATATGTTTTATTTTTAACTCTATTAATATAAACAGTAAGTAATATTCCATTGTATATACTTCTTATAGCTTTCTCTTACATTTTTTTTATTTCTGCCTTACACTCTTTTATTTTCTACTCTCTTTTTCTTTTCTTTATTCTTTCTCTTTATTTTTTTTTCTCATATTAATATATAGAAATGCTTTTGATCATATAGACACAGTAAATAATACGATTTGCATAAAAATTGAGTTGGGACAATAATATTGAGTTTTATTACCTATTAATAACTTTGGGCTTAATTTCACTTACATAGAGGCTGTAATAACCTGTAAAATACATCACGAAGGTTTTGTCATGTTTAGATGCATTTACACTGCTAAATGAATGTTTGTCACTAGTTTTTAACAAGTTTCCCACCAAAATGTTAAGGGAGACAATCTGGGATGTGGGCTACTTCATGAACAGTGTCCTCATGCTGTTTCAAAAGCTTCAACTCTCAGAATTCTCACAGAGAAGCTGAAAGCAGTCAATCTGACCTTTGACCCAGATATCACACTGACACATCACAGATTCAGGAAGAACACTCTACCAGGAAGTAGAACTGATGCAAATGCGACTATGTGAAGGAAATGAACTCTTTGACATTTAAATGCGAGTTATTTTATATAATTACTTAAATATCTATGTTATAATTCAGAAAATATGTCAGTTATAATGATTTTAAATGATGCAGTTTCTTGTAGTAAGTAAATGTCTTATTTTAGAAGGCATAGAAAATGAAACATTTATTCAAGTGTTTTTGAAAATCTACTTGACTGCAGCATACTAATCTGTGTTCAAAACTTATGTTCCAAACATATACATTACTATAACTCATTTAATTCATCTGATTGACAAGCATAAATAACTTTATAACTCTATTCTGGAAGAAATTGTCTTGTGATATATTTTAAAGCAGTAGTATAGACATACAAAATACAGATGTTTTTTTTACAATAATGCAAGTGTTTCTGAGAATTTGCATAACTATGCAGTATGATTTATAACAACTTCTATAAATATAATATTTTATTCTATTGACAATAATGAGTATGAGTAAAATGCTCATATACAAGCAATTCAAGGTTTTTTTTCTGGAAGCTGTTGACTGCATTTACATGACAGAAAATAGATGCATCTTAATATATGTAATGTCTGAACCATATTAGCCAAAGTTTTTGATTTAAATGAATGTTAGAACTTATTTTTACATACTTTGAATAAATTAATATGTAAATATGCCTTCCTTTTTTTTTCTCTCTCTTTCACTCTCTCCCTCTTTCACGTCTTTTTTCTCTCTCTCCTCTTGGTTCCTAATATCAAGTTTATTTGAATGCTATTTGAATACAAGTGTATTATATTACATAGATGTATATAGTAGTATGAATAGTTTTTAAAAAAGTTTATTTTAGTTTATATGATGCTGTTTTATCAAATGTGTAGTCTTGTCTTGCTAGATAATTGAATTGAAAGCTGTTAATTTAAGTTAAATATAACCAGCATTAAATTGATAAGGTGGTAGCTGAGGTACTGCTGCTTAGGGTAGGGGGTTAACTTGAGTGGTAAATACTACTCTAAGCTGGAGTTTTTAACTCCAGGCTGGATGCAAGGTTTAATCCTTACATTATTTTCACTTGTTCATTGTTATATGTATATAGTTTTGACATCCACAATATATTTTGTACACTCATTGTCACTACAAACAAAATTGAATCCTATACAAAATACCATAAGAGATTCAATAAATACAGCTATATTTAAAGGTACACCTAAAGGAGGAGATGTAACATTACTTATGTTGTTATTTGTTATTTTGATCATAAGATTCTTAAGTTTTAAAAATGCCAAATGACATCTTTAAAAGGAATTTCTTTAAACATTAATGGATTGAATAATCCATGTAAAAGGGCAAGCCTAATAAGATACATTAATTTACATAAGGCCAACTTAGTCTTCCTGCAAGAAACCCATCTCTTGAAAAAGATATTGATAAACTAGCCACAAACAAATATACAGTATTGGTTAGTTCAGAGCACACTCAGAAAAAAGAGGAGTGGCTATTTTATGGAATAAAAGTATGCCCATTCCTAAAACCATTAAGTCTTATCAGGATGACAAAGGAATGTTTTGTATGGTTACAATACAAATTAATGGGAAGACTTACACTTTAATTAATGTATATTGGATACCTGGAATTGGTATTAATACAGTGAAACGTCATCTTGATAAGATCATATCATTCTCTATAGGAGGTATTATTTTAGCTGGTGACTTTAATTGTATACTACATGAAAGTGATACTACCACTATAGGAAAAAAGAAGAATTACATCTAATGCAAAACATTTAAATGATTTTGCTAATTCTTATCATTTGAATGATATTAATAATCAGATAGATTCAAAATCATTACCATACACCTTTTTTCTAACAGATACAAAACTTATTCAAAAATAGATAGGGTCTTTATTTCTAACCAGATGGTAACAGATTTAATTAATTCCAAAATCATTTCATGTCCTATATCTGATCATAATTCAATTGTTTTTGAATTCATGATAAAAAATAGTCATAATGTTCAGATCAAAAGGATACCAGCATACTTAACTCAACTAAAAGACTATAAAGAATATATACTTTCAGAAGTACAACATTTTCTAGACATAAATAATACTCCTGAAGTCTCCATTGTCTATGTTTGGGATGCCTTAAAATCCTATCTATATGGACAAAGTATAAGATGGTATAATAATAAAAGGAAATCTTGGGATAAGGAATTGTTAGATATTCAAAGTAAATTAGACTCTTATAAACATAATAATAAAGAAAATATTATGGATAAGAAAGTCATTGAAGAAATAAACAAACTAAATGAGAAATACAAAGAAATTTTAACTCATAAAGTTAAAATAACTCTAGAGAAATACACATTTTTGTCTTACTCAATAAGCCCAAATACTTACATAGACTTAAAAATAAAACAAAAAGGTTGAATAAACAAAACCATATCAAAGAAATCTTTTCTCTAAGGAAAAAGAAGAATGTTTCTAGTCTACCAGAAATACTAGACGAATTTAGAAATCACTTCCACAATATTAACAATAATAACATTAACATGGAACTTAAAGATAAAATAAAGGAGTTTATAACCACAAACATGAATAAAAAGCTTAATAAACAACAGATTAAACTATTGGACAAAGTATTTCATATACAGAGGTTATTACACAAATAAATAAGCTTAAATCAAACAAAGCACCGGGTAATGATGGTATTATACCAGAGATATATAAAATCATTTCTAAAAGTACATATTCATTAATACATAGGGTTTTTATTTTGGCCCAAACTGAGTTAATAACCCCCCCATCTTGGCAATATACATTTATTTCGCCAATTTTAAAACCTAATAAAGATCCAACTAGATGTACTTCATATCGGCCCATCTCATTACTTAATGTTGATTATAAAATGTTTATGAGTATTTTTGCTGATAGATTGAAGACAATCATTCCCGGCATTATAGATATAGATCAGACAGGCTTCATTGTAAATAGAAATACTTTTGATAATATAAGAAGAACTTTAACATTAATTGATTTTGCAAATAGGAAAAAGAAAGATTTAACACTTATTAGTCTTGATATAAGTTCAGCATTTGATTCAGTAAGTTGGGACTATCTGTTTACCTTACTGAAGTGCACAAACTTCTCAGATGCATTTGTAAATATAATTGAGCATTTATACAAAGGAACGTTGGCTTATATTAAGGTAGGAACATATGTTTCACAAAAAATACCCATTCTTAAAGGTACAAAACAAGGATGTCCACTTTCTCCACTATTATTGACTTTAGTAATGGTGCCTTGGGCTAATTTGATCAGAAACAGTACTGACATAGAGGGTTTTGAAATAGATGAAAATACAACATCCAAAATTCAACTTTTTGCAGATGATGTTCTAATTACATCAGCAGGATCTAATTCTTCTATGCAGTCTCTCTTTGATAAAATGATGAATTTTAAAAGTATTTCTGGTTTAATATTCAATGAAGAAAAAACTAAAATACTACCTATATATACACAAAAAATATTCTCATTAGTGATTTTACTAAATATGTACCCAATTCAGGTCAGATAACTTATTTAGGTATAATACTATCTAAAGATATTAAATCTATTATATATAATAATTATAATACCTGTTTTCTTAATATACAAAATCTTTTTAATACCTGGAATAATATGTTTTTTACTATGGAGGAGAGACTTACAATTATTAAAATGATAATATTCCCCAAGATTTTATACTTAATACAATCAATAATACTTCCACCTACAAAAATAATTATCAAGAAACTGAATACACTAATGTTAAATTTC
Organism: Protopterus annectens; assembly: GCF_019279795.1. Taxonomy (NCBI): domain Eukaryota; kingdom Metazoa; phylum Chordata; order Ceratodontiformes; family Protopteridae; genus Protopterus; species Protopterus annectens. The sequence goes on from NC_056726.1 coordinate 1,836,269,846, forward strand.
CTATGGGCACCTAATAGACCTAGGATTGCATTAAAGAAACATACTAATAGCTGGTCTCAAGGGGGTATTTCTTTTCCAGACTTTAATTTATATACTATCTCTTCTATTGTAAAAGTTATTACTTTATTAATAGATCAGTCATATGTCGCAAAATGGAAAGATTATTGGGAGCTAATTAGTATATTATTAGTAGTATAGTATGATTGTAAATAACTCCATGTTATGGTTACTAAAGGAATTTTGTACTTCACCTATTACACCTAAACATATGGTTTGTTACCCATTAAATATTATTATTAGCTATCGTAACTTTATATTCATGCACCCTAAGTATAGGGAATGGAATTTTATTATATTCCCTATAATGTATACTCAGGGTATGCTTTTGTCATCTACTTCTGAAGGAACTCATTTAGCTATAGATAATGATCTAAAGTACTGGTATCAGTTGATATCTGATAATAAAGTTAAAAATCTAGATTTCTTAAAACAAGAATTTGATCTAAGAGAAACTTGCTGGTTAGAGGTTCAGACCTTTAGACAACATCTCATTGATAGAATAGATCTAATGTCTATAACAGTTAAAGAATCTATTCCAACACTGATTGATTACTTGATATTAAATTTACAACATAAAGTTTCTGATAAAGGTAAACTTTCATACATACATAAAATTATCAGACAAGAAACTTTACAGTGTAGATACATACTGGAATTATTTCACTTCTATTAATGGGGACCCACCAAATCAACAAGATAAACAATATATATTGGAATCTGCCTATAGAACTACGTCTTCCATTGTCTGGAGACTTTATACATGGAAATTTTTACATAGATCTTTTATACACCTTTGATGATGAATAAAATAAATAATAAAGATAATCTATGTAAGAGATGTAATGTAGAAATTAATGCTGACTGGGCTCATATGTTTTATGACTGTATAAAATTGAAAGAATACTGGAAGTCAGTTAATGAATTTTTGCAGGCTCTTTTACAGATAATTTCATTATTTCTAAATCTCTTATATTATTCAACACACCTGTACCTCAAAGTGTTAAAAGGTTAAGCTTCCCTTGTTATGGTCTATTCTAGCAGTGGCTAGGAAAATAATAACCAGAAATTGGATTTCAGATACACCTCCTTCGTTCAATGAATTTAAAAATGTTATGAATATAGTGTGCCATATGGAAATAAACACAATTAGGTCAAGAACAACTAGAAAAACATCTTATTATATTGTATGGGATAATTTACAAAATTTGTTAAAAAAATCCTAATTTCAATAGCATGGTATTTTAGTTTAATTAATTGATCTGATTGTAGTGGATGTCTTTGTAAATACTTTAGTTGTTTTGTTGAATGTTATAATCATATCTATTTTTAATTACTTGCATAAAATTGTTATGATATTTCTCTTGTATGTTAAAACAATAAACCTGTTTTAAAAAAAAAAGATTATTGAATAGATAAATGCATTATATAAATAAATAAATAAACATTATATAAATTTTATAAAGTCCATTATTAATAAATCTATTCTAAAAACATTTTTATCTTATGCATTTACAAGAAAAAAATAAAATCAAGCCTCAATTACCAAGTGTATTATAGGCAAAAAATTATGTGGATAGTCTATTATAATTTAGCTGCTCTCAGCTTTAACAGGGGCAAAATGCTGGTATACTCATTTAAACCTGGTGGATTATATGATTCAAGTGTCATTTGCCACCAAAGTTCTCTATACTCCAATTTTTCTTCCCAGGGTCCCCCTCTAATATCCTTCTCTGTGTGCTCTATTACTGAAAATATAAAACTAGCTTGCTCACATACCATGCTATGTCTATGCAACGCATTTGTCTCTTTGCAGTTTTTAATGTCATTCAGGTGCTCAAATACCCTTCTTTTCATTTTCCTTTCAGTTTTTCCCACATAAAACGACTGACAGGATTTACAAGAAGCAAAATATACTAGTCCCATTGAGTCACAGTTGTAATGATACTTATCATTCACTATAGACCTGCTTCTATTATTAATGTTTATAACATTGCTATTAGAAATAGATGCACACTGGGAACACCTGCCACATTTATAAGTTCCCTTCCTCCTTCTATCTTGTAAATTTATAGTTTTTTTACTTTCAAGTATGTTTCTAATGCTTTGTGAATTTTTGTAAACAGTCTTAATTGGACAATTCTTCACCTTATTTATGTCCATTAATTCAATAAATCTACTCCATTTTTTATTAAAAATACTTCTTATTCTGCTGTTAATAGTATTATATTCTAAGGTAAGGGCTAGCAAATAGTTGTCCTGGTTGCTAGCATTATTCACTTTACAGTCCACCTTATTCATTGTATTGCCACCTTTTATTATCGGTAGGAATTTAGTACCTCTACCTTTTAATACTTCCTGTCTAATATCATTAAGGAGTTCTTCCGGGTATCCCCTGTTCCTAAACATATTTTCCAAGAGATCACATTCCATATTAAATGTTTCATCCTCACTAGTCATTCTGCATCCCCTCACAAACTGCCCTTTTATGATGTTCCTTTTTACATGTGGAGGATGTGAACTATCATAATGTAAAAAGGAGTTACAGTATGTTGGTTTTCTGTAAACTTTAGATTCTAAAACTTTTTCCTTTTTTATAGATTTCCACATCTAGATATTGTAGAGCGTCAGAGGAAATATGATATGTAAATTTCAGAAAATTACTAGTGCTTTGAATATAGTCTAAAAAAGCATTTAAAGTTACTTCATCTCCAGTCCAAAAGATAACTATGTCATCCAGGAACCTACGGTACATTACCCATGAGGTACTAAATTCACTTTCCAGGACATACTTTTCCTCCCATTTTGCTAATACTAAATTGGCGTAGGTGGGGGCACAAGCTGCCCCCATAGCTACACCTTGAGTCTGTTTGAAGAATTCACCATTAAAATATAAAAAGTTGTTCTGTAATACCATTTCCATCAGCCAAACACTTATTAATTTATCATTATTTGATAGGTTGCTATCCTCATAGATTATCTCTTCAAACATCCTAGTTCCTACAACATAGGGTATGGAGGAAAACAAATCAATTACGTCTATAGTGACAAATGTTAAATTCTCTATATTATTAAAGTTAGCAATGGTCTGTAATAAATCCCAAGAATCTTTTAATATTTGTTCCCTACTAAGCCACAGTTTTTTTGTCATATTATCCACAAATTTAGCTAAGGAATGAGTTTTAGAGCTGTCAGCAGAAACAATAGGTCTTAATGGGGGATCTGTCATGTTCTTATGTATTTTGGGTATGCCAAATATAATAGGCACTTTGGGTTTTTCTACCTTCAAAAAATTATAAGTTTCAAGGTTAATTAAACCTTCTATTACCATCTCATTTAAGGAAATGTCTATTTTATTGTATGCTATATTCATCTCGTTTTTTGATACTGCTTGATATTTGTTTTCATCCCAAAGAATATTACACATCCTACTTTCATATTCTATATTTTCCATTATGACAATACCTCCCCCTTTATCGGGTTTCATTATTCTTAAATTTGAATCAGTTTTTAAATCTTTTAATATTGATTTTTCTTCATTACTCAAGTTATTATGAAATCTCATCCCATTTAATTCTTCTTTTCTAATTTCTTTCTCTAAAACTTTCTCAAGACTTTTAAGTTGTGGATGTAAGGGAGGATTAAAGGTGGACTTACGTTTCAAGTTAGAACTAGGACTATATATAGTGTTATTAGGTAAAAGCATCTTTAAATTTATTTTCCTAAGAAATAATTTTATTTCTATCAATGATTTTGCTAGGTCGCCCTTAGTAGTAGGTATAAACTTAAGCCCTTTAGATAGTAGTTTAAAGTGACCTTTTTGTAACACTAATGGACTGAAGTTATAAATGTGAAAATTATCATAGGTCCATTTATTTTCCTCATTTAAAATTTCCTCCGTGGTAGGGGGGGTAGGTAATATTAAGGGTAATTTTAATATTTCCCTCTTCCCCTTCTTCCCCCTCTCCAGTGAAAATTCTCTTCCCTTTCCCCTTGTCTATTCATTATTCTTTCGGACCTCCTTAATGGGGGAAATTCGTCATCATATAAGGGTACTTCATCCTGTTGTTCTACAATTACAATAGGCTCATTTTTACCCTAATTGTGATGGCTGTTGTTATAATAATGACTCTCTTGCATATATTTTTTATGTGGGGGGTTGGGATAACTCGTCTTGTTCTTATATTCACAAACATCCCTTTCCATTTTTTTAATTTTCCTGAGTATTAAATCATCCATATTTTTATCTATTTCCTTCCTCATGTTAAAATATTTAGCCTTCTCTTCTTCTATGGAAAACATAAGGTCATTGGTAATTACTTTATCCAGAGCCTCTATGTCCTTATAAATATCATCCTGAATACTACTATTTTCCTTAACCATGAGCTGTAACATTTCTAGACCACATTTATTAAAAATTTCCAACAATTCCAGGTGGAAATTAGAACCTGGTAAAACATTATTGGGATATTTATATATCCGTAGACCTTTCGGTACAATGTTTTTAGAGATACATTCATTCAAATAAGTATTTTCCACATTTAAAGTCCTATATTTATGCAGTAATTTATATAAGTTGTTTAAATTGTCCTTGTATGTATAATTATTAGGTCGTCCAGCAAGGCCATCTGAATTGTCTTTAAAAGTAAATTTCTGGCGTAGCCAGTCATTTAAATCATAAATAGGAACCACAGTACCTTTGTCCAAACCAGGACGGTGTGTGCGAATGTCTCGCTTGTCCTTACCCAGTCCTCCGTTGGCTTCCCCTCTAGGATTTTCTTTAAAAATTCGCGGAGTGTTCGCTGGATTAAAACTAACCCCAGGCAAATCCTTTTGGTAGCCGGCGTCCCCTCTCGCACCAATAAGCTCCAAACCTTCTCCTTCCTGTGAATTAACATCCTGTATTACCGACCCTTCGGTCGTCACGGGGATATGGTTAACATTCCTTCCTTGTGCAGATAGCAGAGAGGAAGCCACTGGGGTAAGGAGGTTGATCAGTTCAGTTAACTGACCAATTAACTTACGAGTTAATCCTAGGTCTTCCTGCTGTTTAGCAAGAACTTCCTGGTTCTCCATAGTCACCCAACAAAACCACAAACACAAGTCAAAAGGGTGGAAAAAAACTGTAAATCCACGAAATTGGAGAAACCAGAATCCAAATTAAAAATATAACCAGGATTTTATTAAACACACCACCACGCTGTTGGCCCAGATAAACAGTTAGCACAAAAAACACTTCGTATTAACGCTATTGTAGAACACTGCGTTTTCGTATTCCACCATGTACTTCATCAGATAAACAATAAGCATTTTTACATCTGCTTATATATCTTTCCAATTTATGCAATTAATTAATTAACACATTTAAATGGTCATTATTAAATTAAAACAGATTTTAAAAAGCCATTTTTTTAAAAAGATTTTTTGTATAAAAACAACAAAATCCTTTAACTAAAATACATTCAAAGACTTTAAATAGGTTCCTAAATGTAATATTACTCTAAAATCATATATTATAGCAGCATAATCAAGTTATTTAAAAGTTGGAAAGTATATGTAAAAAATATGTAAAACAAATATGTATTTTATAAAATGCCATCTAGTGGTCCTTTACACTCATTGCAGCTCAACTTCAAATAAATTGTTGAATAGATTATTGAATAGATAAACACATTATATAAATAAATAAATAAACATTATATAAATTTTATAAAGTCCATTATTAATAAATCTATTCTAAAAACATTTTTATCTTATGCATTTACAAGAAAAAAATAAAATCAAGCCTCAATTACCAAGTGTATTATAGGCAAAAAATTATGTGGATAGTCTATTATATTATATATTGTTTATCTGATGAAGTACATGGTGGAATACGAAAACGCAGTGTTCTACAATAGCATTAATACGAAGTGGTTTTTGTGCTAACTGTTTATCTGTGCCAACAGCGTGGTGGTGTGTTCAATAAAATCCTGGTTATATTTTTAATTTGGATTCTGCTTTCTCCAATTTCGTGGATTTACTGTTCCATACATCAGCTACTCTGTTAGAGAACCAGTTAGTACACTTCTCATTCCTATAGAATCTCTTACATAGGTAATCTTATTCTTTATTACTTTTTGATAACCTCAAACATTCCCAGAAGTAGTTGTCTCTAAATGCCCTATACACCTGAATAAGATCTCCTCTTATATATCTGTATGAGACACTGTACAAGTTCATATATTTTAGTCTTTCATAATAACTTAAATTTTCACATCCATGGATGTCCTTGGTATGTTTCTGATGTACTCTTTCTAGTTTATTCATGCTTGTTTTCTTATAGGGTTTTCATATTGTTATTCCATACTCAAGTTTGGGTCTAATGTAACTAACAAACAATGTGACTTCATAATTTCTGATTACCTAGACTTTAGTAACCTTTTTATATAACCCATAGTTCTATAAATATCATTAACCAATATTATTTTCCTCTGCCCAAATGGTCAATTTAGTCAAGTTATTTTGCAGACATGCCTTATCTGTAACATGTAATCAGTTTACCCAATTTCAGGTCATCTGCATATAGATTGTAGAACACCTCAGATGAAAAAGTTAGGTCTGAAAGATACAATCTAAACAAGTAAGGGCCTAGGACAGATCCCTGTGGGGCACCTTGACTGTAACCAAGGATTTCACCTGTCCAGTTGGTGTATGATACTTGCCATGTCCTATTTGTAAGCCATGCAGCTATCCATCTTATCAAGAGTACATTGATACCAAGTCATACTAATTTATTGAGCAGTGTTTTGTGTATGACCCTGTCAAATGATTAAGTTAAAGCTATATAAATGACATCACAGCACAAATTTTCATTCATAACTGTTATTATATTGTTATAGAACATCATGTTACAGGTGGTAATAGATGTATTTTTAACATATGCATGCTGATATATGATTTCAAGTACCAGCCTATCCAGTTCTGACAATAACTTATTCAATATTGGAGAAACAACTCTAGCAAATCCACAAATCCACAAATGAAGAACAATGAAAACAAATTTAGTCCTCTGACGTCTCGGCCGTAGCCTTCAAGGAGTAAAAAACATAGTAGCACACATCATTTATATATACAAAATTAATTAATAAAACAATAATTCAATTAATCAATTGACAATGTAACATGATTTAAATAAATACTCTCCAATTTAAGTCTTCATTAAGACGCTGTGGATACATACTGTTAAATTTTAGAATATACATAGCTTCCTTGTGTAACAAAGCTTGTTTGATGTACAAAATATTATGCCAGGAACAATTTATTTTTTCTAAAACTGTGGCTTGAAGTTCTTCATTTTTACTATTATGAAAATCTTTAAAATGTAGAGCTACAGGACTTTCTTCTCTATTATTAATAATGTCCCTAGCATGTTCCATCAACCTAACCTTAAATGCCCGTTTGGTCTCACCAATATAAAATTTATTACATGGGCATTTAAGGGCATAAATCACCACCTCAGAATTACAACTGAAAACACCACAAGTGTTAAACCTAACATTATTAATATAAGAAAAGTTATTAACCACAAAACCACAAGCTTTACATTTCCCACACTTCAAAGTATCACTAAATGATAAACTTTGTTGTAAACTAGCCACAGGCATCACAAATCTGCTCTTTACTAGAATTTTTTTTATATTCCTACCTCTCTTATACGAAAATCATAAATTAACATCCAACCATGATGACACATTATGTAGGGAACTGAAATAATGCCAATAATGATTAACCAACTTAACCAGTTCCCCACTAAAACAAGCATAAGTCGAAACAAAATATAAAATATCCTTCGGCTTAACTTTAACATTTTGTACGTCCAAACACCTAGTATAAACATTGTTACCAACTTTTTTACACCTATATCCACATAACCTATTGTAACTATTCTGTATAACTTCCTTATTATATCCTCTTTGACTAAATGTATGCATTAATAAGTTCAATTCCTTATTAAAAACAACCTCATTATTTTATTATTAACTTATTCAATATTACCTTCTCCATTATTTTTCCACAACATGAAAGTCGACTTAAAGGTCTGTTTATGACTCTGGGTTTGTCCTACTCCCCTTTCCCTTAAAGACAGGTTTAATAAGCACATGTCCTAAATCTTGACAAAACTCCCCATATTTATATAGCCTAGTGAATAATAGATATAATGGTACTGTAAGTTCTTGCTGAAGTGTTCTCATGTCATTATTACTAATTCCGTCTCCTCCCTGTGCTTTGTTTGGATCCAGTTTGTGCAGTTCTTTTTCAATATAATCTAATTTGATTCCAGTATCTGGGATCACCTGGATGAAACCAGGACAACTTATCAAAATCAGTAACCACAGAATTCAAAGAGAACTTAATACAACTTCTATGACCAAAAAAAAAAAAAAAAACCCACAAGCAGTATACAACTAAATACTATAGTAAGTACGGTAAAGTTGTTCTGACCATACAAGTTCTGCAAGCCAAGACAAACGTTGTTATTCCTTTACATAGTGCACACTAGCTTCTGCTCACTATCATTCACAGTAGCACTTCTTTTTAATGGTGAAGATCAATAAATCACAAGCCAAAAGTAGGATTGTTTAGATATGCTCAGGATTTTCCTCTGTGCAGTCTGTGTAAATTTATAGCTGTCTAGGTCCCTTGGGGTGGCTAGAGCTTGCCTGTCTAAAACCTATCCCTTTCTAATAACCAACAGTGAAACTAAAGTTAAAACAACAAAATATGAATCAAAGTAAATCTTGTTAACAAGCTATCCCTTCCTACCTACAAAGAGTGAAAAACAGTGATAAATAAAATATAAATTCAAATAAAACTTCTCTTACTAGTCAACTCCACAGTAAATCACAAACTAAGGTAGGATTGTTTAGATAGGTACATTATGGCTAATGTTGTTTTGGTGACTGTATCCATGATGTTTTTGTGCTGATAGAGCATCCCTAGTTTTTGGAGTTTTTTTATAGTGTTATATATATGAAGATCAAAGGTAAGTTTATTGTCTACTGTTACTCCTAATATTTTGTGTGTGGGATCATTTCAATTTCTGTGTTATTTAAGGAATAGATCTTGAAGTCAGTTGAAAATGTCCTTAGTGTAAAAAGGAGGAGCTGAGTTTTACTGGGGTTGACTAGTAGTTGTGCATTATTACTCAGCCCTCATTAGGTCAATCATTGAATATAATGCCCCCTTTGGCATGTATCCATCCAGACACTTGCAACAAAATGGAATGCCCTCAGAGATTCCTTATTGAAAGAATACAAGGCCTAAAAAACATGTTCTACATGGACCAACTCAAAGCCCTGTCTGTATACTCAATATTATGCAAACTGCTAAGAGGTGACCTGTGTCTGGCATATAAGGCATCCTCCAACCCAGTACTGCTGGGTTGACTGCACATCAGCAAGTCAAAATGCATAAGAAATACTCAGTTTAGGAATCTAAAACTCATCTACAACATCACCAGAAAGGTTTGGAGAGACAGGTGTATCTCACAGAGGATACAGCTGCACTGAAACAGATTCCCCATCCACATAAAATTCATCCTAACTTGGCTCTATTGATGGGAAACAAAAAACTTACTGCCCACTGTACTATTAATGGACAGGAGCAACTCTTAAATGCTTTATCTCATGCATGGGTTCCCTTGAATTATCTGTGGTATGATCCCAGTTATTTTCAGTGGGGTAATATATAATTATAAACTATAGGATGGGTAAGGCCAATCTCTAACCAAATGGGATAGGTGAATTTCAGCGCAAAAAGGGAACCTGGCTATGCATATTATGGCCTGCAAGGGCAGCTAGCCTAGTACTTACCTATGAATCTATAAAACACTTTAACCTATAAACATACACACTTACAAACACTTACACACACATTTGCCAGAACTGAGATTAGACCCCTTGCCTATTTAGTTACTTGTACTATATTGTAACTTAGTTATTGCATGCACCACGGAGCATATCCTGAATAATCCTTCAAAGTTTTGTCCTTCAAAACTATGACTGTTTCACTAATGAGGTTAAAAGATGATGTACATCTGTGTCCCTGATAGTAGTTTCCTTAACATACCAGAAATTTCTATTGTAGTTTTTATTAGAACTGTACAGTTGGATGTACCTATACTTATGCATTTTAGAATTGTGGTTATATTACTTCTGCCTTTGTTAACCCTGCCACATCACACAGTATGTTTAAGGTGCCTATACTGTACTATATATATATATATATATATATATATATATATATACATTAAACCTCTTCATTGTAGATAAGGGTTTAATGACCCGATGAGCTCTTGTTGTACATTATAAGTTGTATATGCACAAATGTCAGTTGTTAGTGATATGTATTTCACATCATGTAAATAGCCAACAAGTGAACATGATGGGAAGTTTTTAGTGTTCATGATGTCTTTGTACTATATATTTAAACATATTGAAAGCTGTACATCAGCTGTCCTGTTCTGTATACTTCCTAGATGTTTCCGATTGGAGAAATACAATGTAATCTGATGAATAAGGGTGATGCACTGGAATTTTTATCTCAAGGTTGCTATGACGTTTGTACTCATTGTTTATTCCTTAAGTTATTTGTATTACAGCAGTCTATCTCATATCATTTAATTAGTTGTGTTACATTATCAAGCCCTGATAATATCTTTTGATTATGGCCAACTGAGTGAACTTCACATCATGATGGTGATAATGACATATAATGACTTTGTTTGCTATTATTTGTAGTGTGCTTTCCCAGGTTGTGTATTACTTTAACATGACATGCGCTTTTTAAAGTCTTGCATTGGATTACTATACTGCATTTTAATGAATGAAAGCCACATGCTATGACTGGCTGATGCCAGTTTGCAAAGTGCTGTCAATGGGTTGCAATAGTATTTTACCACGCCATTATTTCAGAGAAAAGTAATGAGGTCTTTGTTTAGAAGTATTGTGTATGATTTATACCATCTATCTTTTATACCTACTTTGTTATAGATCACATGCACAAGGCTAAATCTATCCCATTACCTAACTTTTAGTCTAACTAAAAATTAAAATTGTAAGCTGGACATCCATAGTTCCCTGTCCTGGTTACCTGGTTTCCTGTTACGGTGCAGCATAAGCAAATTACATTGCACGAGACTGTAGCTCCTAAGTGTTTGCTGCCTGCATTTGCATTGATGCTGTAATCATTTAGACAGGTAATAGTGCTGACAGCCTTCTGAAAGCAGGATATTAATTATTCAAACATTATGCCACTTATTTTAGCTTGCCTCAGGAAATCAAACTTGTTTTTTCTTACCAGTGTGATGACTTATAATCTATTAATTTCTAACTACAACCTGTGCTTCTGAAAACAGAAGAAAACAAAGATAGAACTGATATGTTAGTCTGCTGTACAAAACACCAGAACAAAGAAGTGATATGCAACCTGTTATTGCACTTATATAAAACTCACAGTAGAAGGTTTTGTATATTCTGAATGCACAGGCTGGTTTCTTTTATAAAATGTATGCTGGGCTAATAAAAGGTACCACTGATGTGGTGATAACTGACATTATTTATTTATCTATCCATTCATCCTTTGTTGACTGGATTAGTCCTTTCTGTGCTAGTGAGCTTTTGGGCAGGAGAGACCTGAGGTGTTATTTATACTACTAGGGAAAATTTGGCCAGGGCATTGGGAAACTCCCCCCTACTTTTGTGATAGGTGTTATAGGATCTTTTACATCCTCTCGAGCTGCCACCAACTCAAGCAGATGGGACCTCAATTTAACATCTCTTCTGAAAGACAATCGCCTAGAACTGCTGCTCCTGAAAGTCATTATTTTCTGTGCAATACCTATTCATGTTAAAAATTTATGAGAAACACATCCAGCAAGCATTTAAACTTACTGCCCCTTTGGAGTTAAAAAGTGTATATGTATATCCTTGCAATAACCTAAATAAATGTGACCTAATTTATCCGAAACAATTTCTTGTCCTTCATATAAGAGATAATAGCATTCTGCATTGCTGGGGTCAGTCTGTTACAGAAGTTTTCTGAAAACATCATCATTCTGTAAAATACTGGCAGTGGAAGTGAATGGATGGAATTGTGCATAAATTTGTACATGACTGAGTCATACAGCTATCAGGACTTTAAATTTTCTGCTGTCTCTGGAGTTCAAGATTGCATGCGTATATCTTTGAAGTAACTTCAATAAAATTAAACTACATTTATGGGAAAATATTTTTCTTAGTTTGTCTGAGATACAATGTCATTTTGTATTCGGGGCAGGCCACTCTGAGTTTCTGGAAACATCCTTATGTTGTATATTACTGTCAGTGAAAGTAGAAGTATGAAGCTGCTATCTCTACATGACTGATTAAGAGTTCAGTCTAAGGACATCGTTGTTTAGATTTGTTTTGAAGTGAAGCCCTGGTACAGGGATTTTTCCATGTCTTAAAGTCTTTGTAATGGCAGGGCAGCCTGTGCATTCACAGATTTTGCTATGAAATCATATGCAGACTCACTGTATAGATCTAACTTAGTGCATACAAGTCCAGTTTTTAAGCTAACCAATGAAAGTGTACTACTAGGTAATTATGTCGCAGGAATAAGATGGGATAAAAACAAGAGTAAAAAATAATGAAGTCCTTGCCTCTTGACACACATACACACACACACACACACACACACACACACACACACACACACACACACACACACACACACACGCACAAGCACACAAACACACACACACACACACACACACACACACACACACACACACACACACACACACACACACACACGCATGCTGTCATTCACATATACATGGACACGTGGCAACTATAACTATACTTCATCATTATCCTCAGAATATTACCCAGATATTCAGCAAATGCAATACTAGTCACGTTATATAACTTAACCAAGGATGGTCTCCCATAACATTTGTTGAAGTGTATATTTTACAAGCAACAAAATCTGCAATAAATTTTAGCTTAAGAGGCTATGTATAATATTTATTTATACCTGAAGGTGAATTTTTCATTCATACAATGCCTGGTGTGGTTACTGATTCTTCATTAAAAAAACTTTCCCTCCTCCTTTAAGCATCAGGTGTGAGTAACCTTCTTTGAGAAATATTGGTTTCAGATGTCATAGCATTTTATGATGAGTAGGAACTTATTTTGCGTTTTCACAAGATGAAAAGAGTTGCCTTACTTGCAAACAACTCTTTTTACTCTTGATTTTAGGTGTTACTAAACTAATTTATTGGTAATGTGGTGTCTTTACCAGAGTTAACATTGGTTAATCATGGATCCTTCCCTTAAAAGGGCCTCAGATGCAATTTTTGTGAAACATTTGTTTTTGCTTTTAGAGCAGTTTTTAAGCCCTGGAATTTCAATGAGTACATGTACTATAATAATTTGACTTTCACATCCCTATTTTGAATCTACTGTTCAACCCAGGAAGGAAGCAGAAATAGCTAACACTGTCAAAATTAAAGGCACTAGAACTGAGGCAGAAGGAAAACATCAGCCAGGCCGTGGCTAAAATTTCTGACCCTGAGGAGATCACACTGAAGCTTAAAAAGATCCTCCATTCCACTAGTAGAAGCATCACTTGGTTGGCACCTACAGCTGTAAAACCTCTTATTTCCCTGTGCCACCAAGACTCCAAAACATGAAATGTGCAGAATTTTTTCTAAGATTTTCTGATTTTATAGTTATGGCATTTTTAAAATCTACCTTAATGAGTCACTCTTTTTATTGTATGAAAGAAATGTGCACATGTTTGTTATGTATGTTGTAATTAATAATTCATTTATTTTTATTTTATTTACTTTCTTTTTGTTGACTAGGTTAGTGCCCCTAGGCCAGTGTCCTCTTTCCATGGGAGACCTGAAGGGGTATTCATATTGACTAGGGGTAATCTGGCACCAGGAAAGTTTCCCTGCTCTTTTTTTCAATAAGTGCCATAGGATCTTTTACATCCACCTAAGCTGCTACCAGCTCAGTTAATGGGACCTCAGCTTAACATCTCATCTGAAAGATGGCACACTCAGGAGTGCAGTACCCCCTGAATGCTGCACTACAGTGTCAGTATTGGGAAAATTAATACAAGTACCTAGTGTGGGAATAGAATACACAGCCTTCATAGGTATGCTATGTGTTTAGCTGCTGACAGTGACTAATAAGTAATCATATTGAGCATATCATTTCAAATGCTACTTCAAGAATTTACAGTTGGTTATGAATGGATATAAGGGCAACCAATTTGTTGAGACTGTTGAGACTTTTACAAATGCAAAATTGTGCAGATGCCATCTACTTAAGAATACATGAAAAACTTGCCATTCAGTACACAGAGGACTGAGTGTGAACACTTTGTGTAAGCAACACAGCTCCAGGACACTAGCAGTATGAGCTGATCTATTCTTAAGCAGGTGCTGTTGAGAATAGTTAAGAGCCACATAGTCATTGCTCACGAGTCCTTCTACAATATCATTCTCACGTCATTTTTAATACAATCATTAACAGTATTATATTATATTTTATTGACATATACATTACCATCGCAACAACACTAAAACCTCTCACAAAATGTGTGTTTCAGTTTGCAGTTAAAGTAACGTATATAGAAACATTCTAATCTATGGACACCTGCAATGAGATTTGTTGCTGACAGTTTAGACATAGTCAATCATCCTAAGTGAATATGACAAACTCTGCCTGCAATTTCTTACTGCTTTTGACACAGGGAATTTTGGAAGTGCAAAAGCCCTCAAATGTTGTAGTTGACCTTTGTCAGGCCTAAGTCAGAAAGGTTATGGTTTATTGTTTTTGCCTCTTTATAATGTAGCATGTGATAGGGAAAAAGTTTTGTAGGCATCGGTCTCATGGATTCTTACACTTGTACCTTGAAGTGATGTTCAGCATGTGAAGGTGCTTGTATAGGTTTTGTAGACATTAGAGGAGATAACCAACAGTATGTGGGCATTATCTAACATAGCCCATGGTCTTAGAGCCATTGGTTGCACCTACATTGCCACCAAGGCCCCAACTGATTCATATGGTACCCAGTGTATCAACTGGAAGGGCTTCCATTCCATCAACTACCAGGCAGTGTGCAATACACAGGGTATTTTATGCAGTGCAACTGTGTGCTATCCAGGTAGTTTCCATAACTCCCACATCTGACAGAAATGCTGCCACTACCAGCATTTTGTGTGGAGTGATTTTCTCCAGGGTTGTCTCATTGTTTGGTACTACATTGCAAGTTACATAGGCTAGGATGTGATGTTCACATTAATGTAAGCAGACCGGCCTCTCCATAAGGGGTACTCACTGTAGACCCAAGAAAGTATAGACCAATCAGCTTTCCAAGTGTTATTTATAAAGTGTTGGAGAGCATCATCACTGATCTTATAGATCATGACATAAAAAAAACGATTAAGTCAGATTTGTAAAGGTCAGGTTATGCCTGCTGAATCTTGTCAGCATCTTTGAGGAGGTCACTCAGGTATTTCACATAGGTTACACTGAACATGGTGCCTACATTGATTTGACCAAGGCATTTGATATTATACCACACGGTCAATTGTTTATAAGCTGATGGCTTTAAACATAAATGCCTATGTGGTAAGATAGATAGTGAACTGGCTTAAAGATAGAATGCACATTGTCTGAGTGGGTGACATCTCCACAGACACAATGAAGGTGACCAGTGGTGTCCCCCAGGAATGTGTGCTAGGTTTCTTTCTGTTTGGGATCTATTTTTCATACCTCAAAAGTGATAACAGTAATCTCTGGTTGACAATGTCTGCTGATGACTGCAAGTTGAGTTTGGTTGTTAAATCCCCTTTGGACATACATACCCTCTAAAATAACCTAACTAAAGTTAATTCATGGTACATAGGAAAAGGCCTAAAAATAAATGCCAAGAAATGCAGCATCCTCCCCTTTGGGAAACAGAAATACTCCTTTACCATATGATTCAGTGATGGAGGATTTGGGCATATGGGTTGATATCTTTCTCTCCTTCGACTATTGCATAGCAATTATAGTTAGGAAATTCTTCTACATTTTATAAATAATTGCTAACTGTATCCCTCTAAAACAAAGGAAGTCAGTGTCCCTATATATTTTGCCCTAGTCAGACCTATTATTGAATATAATGTACCCTTCAGCATGTATCTGGTTAGATATGTTAAATAACTTGAGAAACCACAGAGGTTCCCAAGAAAAAGGATATCTGGTCTCAAGAACCTTAGCTGCCAGAAAAGATGAGTGTCCCATTCCTTGTTCTCGGTGTTGTACAGGCTCTTGAGGAGAGAGCTGTGCCCTTAGAGATCTCATTTTCTCAACCTCTTTTTCCTTGGCAAGACAAATTGTGTTGTCAACACCAGAACAAAAGACCTAAGCCTTCATCAAGAAATAAGTACAACTAGAATGTTAGGTTCATCACCCAGCACCTCCCCTTGCTCTGGAATAAATTCCTCTAACATGCCAAACAATTCAGTTCTTTATTATCCATCAAACATAGCTTGGGCAACTGGAGGGGTGCCATTAAAGTTGCACCAGAGTTCACAGGCATCACCTTGAAAAAGGTAGCAGAACTTGTGGGTTGAAATTGGACAGGCATGCATGGCCTCTGGACTGGCTTGCACTGTACATGCTGTGATCCTATGATCCTATGATGCGGTAGACACACAGCATGTAGCAGTTTATGGGGGGGGGGTGAGGAATTGCATTTCTCAGTGTTAGGATGGAGTTTTTATGCTGGAAATATTGGTCAGGAATACTGCTTGGCCCTGTGGTGTGAAGACCTGATACATTCTGTAAAAGGGATGATGTAGCACTTTGAGAACATGTATAAGAACCCTACTGTGCCTTTACATACTGGGAGGCAATATATACATGGTGTCTATAATTCCGAGAATGGCCATGGGCAAGTGCAACACTGAAATGGCCAACAGAGGATAGAGATGGTGTGGAACTGGAGAAACTGTAGTAGAGACAGAAAACACTGGACGTGACCTTGAGGTTAGTTACACCTAGGTGGTGTGGCTGCCATCACCATGCATCTAGACCCTTGCACAGCACAAGGGGTACTTGCCTGAATGTTCAGGATATAACATGGGCTGTCATGTGGGTTTAACAGTGACCTCATTAAGGATACTGTCATTAGGTTCCTATAAGACATGTTGGTCTATGTGCACTGAAGGGCATTCTACAGTCCCAGCAGTGGTTGCACATCTGCAAACAGTCTTTGCAACACAGTTATCATCTCTGCCATTGTGTGTCCAGTGATTACCTTTGTCTGGATCACTGACCTATGCATCCATGGATTGATATCAGGTGTAGTACGCTGGTCAAGAAACAAACTGTGGATGTGCCGGTGATGGCCATTGATATACATCTTCCCTTTTTTAATTTCTCCAAGTCTTTTGGTTTCTAATACCATGATGGTAATGGACCCCATTCCTAAGTCACAGTATGATTAAAGTTCATGACATTAGTAGTTTCAGTCTTTGATGTCGGCCAAAAGTGCTCTTTGTAACACCTGCGATCTGCCAAGTAATGACTCCTTCTGCTATTTGTACAGGGTTACATGCATTGGTAACATATCTAAATACGATTGTTGATTCTTTTTTATAAGACCCGTTGCTCCTACTAATATTGGAACAGTCTGGGTATCTTTCTTCAACATTGCTCTCATTTCTGCCTGCAGATCCTGATACTTTACGACTTTGTGTCTCTCTGTATGCAAGACACTGTAGTCACTGGGTGTGGCGATTTCAGTGATCAATGCTACTTTTGCCTTCTTTTCATGGACCGCTATATCCAGTTTTCTAGCATCTATCTTTTGAACTGTAGATAATGGGTGATTCCATGTGATATAAACTTCATTTTCTATGATGCTTTGTGGCTCATGTTTCCAGTATTTTTCAACCACTTCAGTACCATAATGTTTGCACAATCCCCAGTGCAGGAGTCTTGCCACATTATTATGTCTTTCAGTATACAGTCCTTCTGCCATTAACATGTCACAACCAGCAACGAGATGTGCGACTGTTTCCAATTTGGTTTTACAAAATCTACATTTGTCTGTTTCTCCCACATGGTCAATGGACTTTATAAACCAGCGTGTATGTAGCCCACTATATTGGGCTGTCAATATTAACCTTTCATCTCTTTATTTGAATTTGCCTCTCCTTAACCATTCCTGTATTCATTCCTGATCAACATGAGGTTCATCTAGAAGTTTTATATACTTGCAACTCTGTTTATACATTTTCCACATTTCTTGCCTTGTCATCTGGTCCTTCATCTTATATTCTTTTTTTTTTTTTGTTTTTTGGCACATTCAGTTGCTGCCTGATTTTTATCTACTTATGGTTTGATTTCCATTCCTGCTTGATGCCGATATGCTTCTGCTAGATTAAGCAGAGAAGTCATCTTAGATTTATTCTACTCATGTTTCAAAACTTTCACTACGTTTGGGTCTTGTGAGGTCAGCAGATATTTGTGGAGTCCCACGATTGCAGCTCTATACATGTAATCAGTTTCAAGGAGGCCCATCCTTCCTTCAGAATGGGGAATATATAATCTTGGTATGCACTGATTTGTGGTGGTGCTGTGGTAGCATTATCGCCTCACAGTAAGATGTTGTCCTGTTTGATTCTCAGCTAAAGCATCTTCTGTGTGGAGACATGCGTGAATGGGCGTACCTTCGTTGAAGGTTGTGCATCAGGCTTGGCAAGCCGGTACGTAAAAATCTACTGCCAATCATTAGTGGACCGAAGTTCCGCTGTGGCAACCCCTAACCAGGAAAAGCCGAAAGATACAACAACTTGGTGGGCATGAAGCATCCTTCTTGCTTTCCCATCTAATCTGTCCAACACATTTTGGGTTCAGTCAGTCACTCCAGAACTGTAAGTTAGGACAGGAAGTGCAAATTGGTTTATAGCTTGGATTTTGTTCCTAGCTGTGAATGCTGTTTTCAGGATTAATTTAAGTCTTCTAAAGTATTCCTTTCTGAGTTTTATTCACATTTGTTCATGTTTTATTGCATCTCCTTTATCAGTTCCTAAATATTATACACTGTCGGTTGCTCAAGTTCTTTTATATCACATTCTTGTCCCAAACTGATGCTTTCCTGGAGCTGCAGTTTTCCTGCTTTAAAGGTTGCTTTTGCATATTCATCAAGGCCAAATGACTTTCTTATATCATCTGAAAAAGTTTTGACAGCTTGCAGTTGTACTTTCAGTTCCTCATCTGATGAGATATACAACTTTAAATCATTGACAAAGAGAAGATGAGAAGTCTTTAGAATTTGTTGTTTTCGTAGAGCCAAATTATAGCCATGGTTAAGCTGTTAAGTAGACAGCTTAATGGGTTAAGGGCAAGGCAGAAAAGCAGCGGGGACAGACAGTCACCCTGGAATATCCCTCTTTGAATTTGTATTCTTGGGATAATTGTCCTTTATCATGGTTTAATTGCAAAGTGGTCTGCCACTGTTTCATGGTCACGGTAATGTAGTCGATTAGTTATAGTTAAACATTTTTAAGCACTCTTTTATCCATGAATGTGGGATACTATCAGATGCTTTTTTGTAGTCAAGCCATGCCATACTTAGATTCTTCTCCTTTTTTACAGTTCTCCACTATGACTTTATTTAACAACAAATGATCCTTCATTCCATATGCGTTTCTTTTATTGTCCTTTTGTTCTACTGCCATAATTGAGTTTTCTTCTAAATGATTCTAAACTCTGTCAGCATCAAGTCCAGTGTATTGGTCTATAATTTTTAGGGTAGCTTGCAGGTTCACTCTTAAGTAGGAGTATTATTTTTCCTGTTGTTAGCCAGGTTGGTGTCTGATCAGGGTGTGCATATAAATAGTTCTTACTCATGGTTAAATCTTCATGCAAAGATGTTAATGCTTTCAACCAAAAGTTAGGTACTGCATCTAGGCCTGGGGTTTTCCAGTTAGAGGCTTTTCTTAACTTTGTTTCAATTTCTCTGGCTGTTACTTCATCCCATTTCATATCTTGTACCTTTAAACTTCTTATTGTTTCTTTTACTTCTTCTATCCAATTAGGGGCTTTGTTATGTTCCACAGGAGCTGCATAGATACTTCTCCAAAAAGTATCTATTTCTACTTTTTTGGCGGTCTTCCAATTCCTTTTACCTTGTTTCTCAATTCTCTATAACACATTTTTGGGTCATGCATAAATTGCTTATTTTGTACTTTTCCTTTATATTTACCTGCTTATCTTCTAAGGTTTTCTGCCTGGATTTTTAGTTTATTTGTGATAGTGCATGATAGATCCTGGTCTGTTCTAGTACTGTGCATTGCTTTTATTATGTCTATCTTTCTTAATGTTTTTGTTGATCTCTTCCCTCTTCTATATTCTTCTAACAGTGACACCTCTTGTCTTAATTGCTTTATAGTTTTCTTACTTCCATGATGGTATTCAATTTCTCCACTTCCTTTCCCTCACTACCCTGGGTTCTTGTGGTAGAACTCTATCAGTTATTAATTTAGGTGCACGATAGTATATCATGTTTACTTTTGTTATATCGCATGGATCTCTATGGACAGTCCTAATTACTGTGTTCATTTGTTTTATCAAACTTCTGACTTTTTGGGGTTTATTGACCTTCTGCAGTCTAGTTCTTTCATTAATCTTAATATGTCTATCTATGTCTATTAAATCAAGTAACTCTTCTCTTAGCTCATTTTCTTCTAAACTGCGGGCATATTCTTTGCTCTCCATTTCCTGTACACAGTCTTACAGAAAGTTTCAGAGCATCTTCCTGTGCCAAATTCTCTTCAGTTTCATCTTGTGTCATCCACTACCCTTTCATATGGGAACTCCCTGGCCTATCACTCCACAATGTTGACTGTGTCAGAGTTGCCACAATTTCCTGTTCCTTCCCTTACTTTTCAACTTCAATTGAATTTTTGTACTGCTTTCCTATGGAAGTCTCCAAAGTATCGTCATATAACAACTGATCAGATGTATCCTGCTCCACTGGTTTCTCCTTAATTTGGAGATCCATTGCTCTATCCTGCTGTGATGTTATCAGAGTTACATTTTCTACACTAAATCCTTCCCTTCACAGGTAATCCATAACCTCAGTTTCTATTTCCTTAACTTTTTCCGTTACTAATCCTCTTTTCTACTTTTTCTCTTTGTTTACTTATTTTTTTGTATTGTAAAATTTTCCATATCTGGATGCATTTGCCTGTATTCCTCTCCAAATATCTTTGGTGCTGCTCTTGTTGTATTGATTAGTTTTGCTTTCTTCTTTGCATAACTATTTCAACCTGTTGAATCTCTTTTTCTTTCCCATATCCATATTTCTTCTTCAGATGTCCTGTTCCTCCTGTTTCTCTTTACTTGGGAGACTCATTGTCCCATCATGCTGTGATATAACCTGTGTTAGACTTTCTACACTAAATCTTTCACTTTGCAGGTATTCTATAACTTCAGCTTCTATTTTGTTAGCTTCTACTTTATTAATCTTCTGTTCTACGTTCCCTCTTTGCAATCTTATTTTTTGTATTGTAAAATTTTCCATATCTGGATGACTTTGCCTGTATTCAGAGCTGGATCTTAGTCAAATGGGGCCCTAGGCTGGGTAATAGATTGGAGCCCTCCCCCAGAGCAGCCTCTCCTGCAGCAAACCCATACCCTCTCCACAGCAGCCCCCTCCCCAACCCTTCCACTGTTCCATTACTTGGTTATTTCTCCCCACTTACCATAAACAGTATTCAAACCTATCAGTGGGCATACTATTTTCTTATTTACTTCTACAATGATTAAAGATATTGAAATAAAATAGCACAAACACTGATAGCCATTTGCAAAACAAACAATACAGTCTCACAATGAAAACAGACTTAGCATGAGCAGTAAACTTCCCTGCCATTGAAACTCACTTTCATTGAAACAGCAACAGCCAGTGGAGAATTAAGATTACCGTTGGGCTGTTTTCAAACCATAGGCTCCTTGTACACATTTTAGGATCATGCATACTGTATGTGTTCTTTGATTCACCTTCCTGATTGTCTAAATTATATTCCTTGTATAATACAGCACCACCTTTTAGAATGTATTTTAAATTTGTACTTTTGAACTTTTTTCCAGTACGCAATGAAACAAAATGTATGACCCAATAATGACAAAACTGCCCATTTCAAAATGTTTAACTAGTAAAGGCCACTTGAATGTCTGTCATTACAATCCACCAGTATCAGTGAATAAGCACAATCACTGCAGATGTAAAAGTTATCTGAATAGTTCCACATTAAAGAGATCTGTAACTAATGAAAAGGTTGCTACTGGCAAACAACTTTACATGTCAGTGTTTCGTCTACAAATTCAGTACCTTCTACCCTTGAATAATTAATTTCTGATGTCACATTAAAAAAATTAGTAAGCTGGTAATAGGGAATGACTGACAAACTGACAACAAGTTCATTGTTACTAGGCATCTCATACAAAGGAAGATACACTCAGGAGTGTAAAACCCCTATCCCCCCTAAAGTGCACCAAATAATCCGCAATCAAAAGGGCATTGCAATATCAGCGCTCCATATACATGGTGTGGGAGTAGAATCCACAGCCTTCTGCACCAAAGCAATTATGCTAACACTACTTTCAAATTCTACAGCACATACAGTGACTGCCATGTGATAAACAAAACAGTTAAGTTACAAATTGAAAACAAACTTAGCATGAGTAACAGTAAATCTCTCTTCGCTTGAAATCCACAATTCTATGAAAATTCATTGAAACTCATAATTCCCTGAAAATGTACTGAAACTCAAACTCACAGTTCTGTCAGCAGTCTGGTAGCCTGGTAGTCGGCATACAGGATTCAGGCTCTTGTCTCCAGTGAAGCTCACAATTCCTTCAGCAGTCTGATAGTCAGTATATAGGATTAAGGTTGTTGTCTCCATTGAAGCTCACAATTCCTTCAGCAGTCTGGTAGCCAGTGTACAGGGTTCAGGCTCTTGCCTCCTGTAACCAAGTTACGGGGTCAAGCCTGATCAAGTTAATTGACTATCCTGTTCCCCCCCCCCCCCTCAAACTAGGGCATTGCATACTATACTTTATACCTCAAACCCTGTTAGCCAAAGAAATCTGGGCAAAGCCTAAATAATGGGAGGGACAAATGCCCCAAAATAGGGATAGATTATAAATATTGTTAATATATACTTTGAAAGTTGCTAGAATTACAGCATTTGTCTTAGCATGCATTTTCTGAAGAAAATTAAGTTTCAAACTCAAATGTATGACATTATTTAGTTATATCAGTCCTCAGTGATTTGCCAGAAAATCACAAATTTTATGGGGAATAGGACAAAAATATGATGCAAAAATCTGAGCAGCTATGAAGAATACTAACTTCTTAGTGCAAGAAATCTAGACAAAGTCTAAAATAATGGGGATACAATGGCACAAAAATAGGGATACATTTTAAATATTGCTCTTGTTAACTTAGAAGGTTGCTAGACTAACAGGATTTGTGTTAGCTTGCATTTTATGAAGGATGTGTATTCTAAAAGTCATACATATGCTCTTATTTAATGACCTCAGTCCTCTGTGATTTCCCACAAAACCACAAATTTTATGAGAAACAGACCAAAATTATGAAGCTAAATCTGGATGGTTCAGAGGCATGTTAAACACACACACACACATGCACACACACACACACTCACACACACACACACACACACACACACACACACACACACACACACACACACACACACACACACACTTACCTTCTCTATAAATGGAACAGTTATTTTAAATTCCGCACACAAGTGTGGAATGGTTTTGGATCGGTGTTTGATGTGCATGCATGTGATGTACGCATGCTATTCCTTAAAGGAGAAGAAACCACCATGGTGGTGTTAAGATTTTTTTTTTTTTTTTTAGGCTGAAGCCTCCTGGCCAGAGTGGGCCCCCATAGCCTTGGGGACGTAGGCGACTGCCTATGTTGCCGAGTGCTGGATCCGGCTCTGCCTGTGTTTCTCTTTGAATATCTTTGGGGCTGCTTTTTTTGTATTGATTAATTTGGCTTTCTCCTTTGTGTAAATATCATACCATATCAGATCTCACTTTCTTTCCCATGTCCATATTTCTTTTTTTATACCTTTCAAAAATCTCTAGATTTTGTTCTTTATATTTTTGCACTTCCTTAGTCACTTCTTTTTCTGAATGGCTGAAGGTTTCTTGGTCTATATAATGTTTTTCATAAGTCTGTTGTACTAATGAACACAAATTTCCTTTTGAAACTTTTGACAGCTTTTCTTGTGCAAGTATTTTTCTTTCCTCTAATTTCTCTCTTAATCTTTTTGTATATCTTCTGTCTGGAAATTCTGGGCTTCTTGCATAATAGAAACAATACATAATTTCTTTCTTATCCTCAGTAGTCCACTCCATCATCTTTATGGCTCTTTTTTGGCCTATCAGTTTGTGATTTTTGTGGATTATTCCTTCCTTCTATAACGGGAAGGCCATCCTCCCCTTGACACTGGCCTAGCCTCATTGTAGGAATGTTTCAGTGTCTTGAGGATTCTACACTGTCATTTTTTCCAGTCCTGGCATCAATGTGCCTAGCAGGATTGGACATTTTTATCATGGGTCTTGTGTACCCAGCCATCTTTTTTATTTTTTAATGTACTTCTGTCTGTGACATTATAAAATATAGTCTATATATCAGTGTCATCTTGGTAAGATTTTGTAAAAAAACAGAGTCTGCATCATGAAGGTACTCACCAAGACCTGAGGATGAATTCAGTTCCAGCAATACTACTCTCCTTTGCTTGCTGATTTATCATATCTTCATTTAGAGCCCATTCATTGTGGTAGCTCCCATGTTGCCTGTGTGGAGTTTACACTGACAGGTAGCTCTACAGTCAGCTCATATGTGGTTAATGTCTGCATGCCCTCTAGTGTTAACACTGCTGATAGTGCCATGTGTATGTTCCCATCATTGTCAGCCACGGGTGACCTACTGATCTCAGGCATATGCTGACCTTTTGTTCTGCACCCTTCACCAGTGCAACATATATTTTCATATTCTTACAGCATTTTCCTCCTACAGACTGGGAGGTTATGATTGTTATACAGTTAGTATGTTTCAGACTTAATATGTTGCCTCTGTGCTTATTCCCTTGCTTGTTTTAGTTGCCATTCACTCATTTTCACATAATTATTGTATAATACCTACACAATGTCCTGCAAGTACTCAGGTTCTGTTGCATTAATCTCTTATTGTCAGTTTGAATGTTTTTATTTTATTATTTTATTCTGCTTTAATGTGTGCTAGTTCTTGCCCACACGGCCCAAGTTGCGGCTGAAATGGCTCCTTGGACTAGTTAATTTATCCTGTAAAAGAATGTTGTCTAAAAAACTAGGGTAGTAGTAGGGTAAAGAAACAAGTGAAGTAAATTGTGACATTGAAAGTGTTATCAGTAGTGCTGCAGCAACTGTAAATGAGAAGTCAAAGAAGGGAATAAAGGGTGCAGTAGTTAAAGTCCAATAATGACAGCATAGTCTTGCCTATATAAAGAAGGAAACTGAGAAAATAAAGCAGAAGCAATAGTTGCTCAAGTGAAAGAGTTACAGATGCATCCTGAGCAGCCCAGCAAAAGTCATGCTACATTGGACCAAAAGGAAATGGAACATGGTTCTTTCAAACACATAGAAAATATCATAGAACTAGGAAAGAGTGTCTGTAGATGGGAGAAGAGCAAAGACAAACAGTGCTTAAACCTGAAAGACAGAAGAGCAGACATATTTAGATGCAAGTTGTCATTCTGCTCACAGACTGAGAAAAAAGCAATGTTGTACAATTTGCAAACTGCTGAAAAGGCCATTCTTGACATAAAATCAAAGCTCTAGAATGTACAAACTGAAAGAGAACTGCTAAGTCAATGCCAAAGCAAATTCAGGCATTGAAAAGTGCTATGACAAACCTACAAAAGGAAAATAATTCTTGCAAGCATGGGGAATGAAATTTCAGTAATCATCTGAAGCAGAAAGACATGACTGGTAGAATGACAAAGATACTCATGCAGGGGTGGCTCGTGCTATAGGACTGCAGGACTGCAGCCCCCCCCCACCTATAAAAAGAATAAAATAAATTCTCCCCACTGTAGAAAATAAAAAAATTTCACGAGTAGTCCCAGAACTCCACGCATGCGTGCATAGTTCCTGACTGCTGTGTTAAGCAGTCCAGACCTCCACGCACGCATGTGTGCTTCATTCCTGAACTCCAGACTGCTCTGTTAGGCAATCTGGATAGGGAAGGCAGGGAACTCTGCCCTGCCAGCCCAGACGTCTGTGCAGTAATGACTTAGCTGCCATTGAGGATCTGCAGGTAGGGTGTTTGTGTGTGTGTGTGTGTGTGTGTGTGTGTGTGTGTGTGTGTGTGTGTGTGTGTGTGTGTGTGTGTGTGTCTGTGTGTGTGTTTGTGTGTGTGTGTGTGTAATGCCCCAGTTGCTACATGGTGGTGGGTAGAGAATATGGCTTGAACCCTATGACAAGAGCCTGAATTCCCTACCCACCACCATTTGTAAAACAATTGCAAATTTTTGCCTCATATTTGTTCTGTTCTGTTCCTCATAAAATCTGTGGTTTCTGCATTTTTGTTACATAGCACAGCTAGTAGTGCAGTGGTAGCATTGTTGCCTGACAGCTCTAAGTTGTCTGGTTTGATTCTTGGCTGGGATGCCTTTTGTGTGGAGTCTGCATGTTCTCCCTGTGTTTGTGTGGGTTTGC
The DNA here is from genome assembly GCF_019279795.1 of Protopterus annectens. Lineage (NCBI taxonomy): Eukaryota > Metazoa > Chordata > Ceratodontiformes > Protopteridae > Protopterus > Protopterus annectens. Next base: position 1,836,296,746 of record NC_056726.1, read on the forward strand.
TCTGGTGTCCTCAAGGATATTTGTCCCTATTTATTGGACTGTATTCCCCCATTATTGGCTTTGTCCAGGATTTTTGTGCCAAGGTTGAGGGCTATGGTGATAACTGAACTCACTGAATATGTTTGGGGGCTGTATTGCCCCATTATTGGCTTTGTTCAGGTGTTTGTGCTAAGATGTTGACAGCTATGGTGAGAACTGAATTCAATAAATGGTAGCCATTTAAGTTTCAATCTTCCTTTTTTTTTCTAAAACAGATGATTTGGCATAGTGGTATGTTTTGCACAGTGTCCTGGGTTCAACACCTGGCAGTAAAATGTATGGTGATAACACAGCATTTTATTCTAACAACATTATATAAGCAATGTTTAAAATGTGTCCCTGTTTTTTGTTTTTTCGCCCCCCCCACCTAAATTTTGGATTTTTCCAGATTTCTTGTGCTGCAAAATTCGGAGATGCAGCTGAGTGTCAAGTAGATTTTACAAGAAGCTGAGAGCTGCAGGGGAACAAAAGTTTAGTGCTGCTTATGCCAAGTCTGCTTATGTTGTTAATAGCACAATAGGTAATGTCCTTGCTTTTGATGCAGAAGGCTGTGGGTTCTACTCCCACAGTAGGTAGATGCATTGCTTGCAGTGTATTGTAAAGGGGGTGGATGCTGCAGTCCTTTTTGGTGAAGATACCTAGTAACTATGAACCTGTTATCAGTTTGTCATCCATTCCCTATTGCAATATTACTAGCTTATCATTTTTTAATGCAACTTAGGCAGTTTATTCTTCAAGGGCAACAGGCACTTTATTTGTAGATGAAACAATGAAATATAAAGTTGTTTGCTAGCAGCAACCTCTTCATTAGTTATAGATTTCTTTAATGTGGAATCATTTAGATAACTTACTTCTTCAGAGATTGTGCATATTTACTGATACTGGTGGACTGTAGAAGTTTGAGTAGACTTTTATGATAGAAATGTTCTGAATTGGGCAGTTTTGTCATTATTGGTGCATGCATTTTGTTTCATTGTTTACTGGATAAATGTTCTGAATTGGGCAGTTTTGTCATTATTGGTGCATGCATTTTGTTTCATTGTTTACTGGAAAAATGTTCAAAACAAATTTAAAACGCCCTCCAACAACTGTACTATATTGTACAAGGAATATAATTTAATGCAATCAGGAAGGTGTATCAAAGACCACGTGTATGTTTCGTGTGCAAAGGGCTATGATTTGAAAACAGCCCAAAGTTAATCTTTAGCTGCCACTGGCAAAATGTATTTTCTTTGAATGTGGGTTTCAATGCTGTTTCGCTGAATGTGAGTTACAAGGGCAGAGAAGTTTTAATGCTAAGTCTGTTTTCATTGTGAGATTGCATTGCTTTATTTAGCAGATGTCTTAGTGTTTGTGCTGTAAAATGCAAAATAAAACTTTCAAATGAAGTCCAAATCATCGTAGAAGTAAAGCAGTATGTACATTCGTGTTTATGGTAAATGGGGTGAAATAGCCAAGTAATGGTTCATTGGAATGGCTGCGAGGGGGGGGCTCCATTCGACCATGATTTTGTGAGGGGGAAGGGAGGCAAACTTAAAGACAGCCCCGGCTGAACTATACCTCTCAACAGTCCAGATTTTCACACAATGAATAGATATTTGCTTCTTATTTTTGGTTTGTTCCTCATAAAATGTGTGGTTTTCTGGCAAATAATTTAGGAATTCAGTCACTAAATAATGACAGACACTGAGTTTCAGACTTCATAACCTTCAGAAAAATGCATGCTAAAGCAAGACCTGTTATTCTATCAATTGTCTCAGTTTATACAACAATTTATAGTGCTGTTTATATGTTCCCCCAGTATATTTGGCCTTGTCCAGATTTCCTGCATTAACAGGTTGAGAGGTACGTGCAAATAAATTGCTTTATAGAATTAGGCACATCCAAACTTCACAACTGTCCCCAATTTTGGCTCAAAATGTTGCACTTCCCCTAATAATCCCTCCACAAAATGGCAATTTTGGAAGAAAACGTGGAGGGCTTACAATTAAGAAATAACTGTAATAATCAGAGTTATAGATTACTTTTATTTCAGAAATGCATGTAGATTATTTTATTTTGTCAGCTGCTCAAGTTAGCAGTACTTAATATTAAAAAAGGTGTCCCTTCTTTGACAGGTTCCCAGCTGTACTGTGTGGCTATTTTATATTTTTGCATCACATTTTTGGTCCATTTTTGATAAAATTGTGTTTTTTGGCAAATTAGTGGCAAATCATTAAAGACTGACATTAGAAAATAATGACAGACATTTGAGTTTCAGATTTCGTACCTTTCAGAAAATTCATACTAATGCAAGACCTACTATTATATTATCTTTCTAAGTTTATAAGAGCAATATTTAAAAATTGTCCTTATTTTTCGGCCTTTGTCCCACTTCTATGTATGGCTCTGTCCATATTTCTTGTTCTGAGGTTGAAAGGTATGAAAAATGTGTCAGGGCCATCACAGTAAGCCAGAGACATTTCAAATTGTGACATACTTGTTGCATTCCCACTCCCCCATGTAGTGACTCTGGATGTGTCCAAGCAAGGCAAGGAGCAGTTATGCAGTGTAAATGTGCAGAGTATCCCCCCATCCAAGTTTGACACAAGTGCTACTTTTATTCTGTCCTTGATTTAGAAGAATGTTCTGATTTCTGTCATATTTTTATACTGTTGATTTATGCTTTATTATTACTCAGAAAGTGCCTGTTGCTCTGTGTTTAAGGAGCAATGCTATAATGACAATCAGGTAAGCTTGTCTGAGATTGTAAGATGCAAGTAAGCTTTAATAAGCATACTGTTAAAGAATTGCCAACATTGAAAGCCTTTCTGTTGTTGCCATGCAGAGAATACTTGCATAACTAGATAATGTATAAGCCTTAGGTACTGACATGCATATGACAGTATTTGTAACAAAGGACAGGATTGCATTAGTTTAAGAAGCTCATTACATTTGTTGGAGACTTGCAGTCATCTTTGCAGGCTTTACTGACTATAAACCAAACAGAATGCCAATCTATCATGTGTGGTCCATTACATGTACAGTAATCTTTTAAGCAATGTATCTTGAGCTTGTTTCTTGTTTGCTTTTCATTTTTTACTTTGATCATGTTTTCCCCATGAAACAAGTAGATAGTTGTCAGGCAGCAGGTCTTTTTTGGATAAGAAATATTTTTACAAGTGGGGTTATCACAGAGATTGCTACTTTCACCATGTTACTTGGTACTTTTATAAAGCTGAATATAAATTGTAATTAGAACTGCAGTGCAAGGAGAAGTGGTTTGAGTTGAGTGCTGCTTGTTTTTTTATTCTTTTATTTATTATTTATTATTTTTTTTATTCTTTATTTTGACTGGCATTCTAGTAATGTATTTAAAAATTAATTTATTTTTTCACGCCTCACAACCTTTTTGTTTCCATCTAGATATTAAGTAAGCTGTCATGCAGCCAATGCATTGAAATATTTTTTTTCTTCTACACTTCATTTTGTCTTGATTGGACTCTCATAATGACGGTTTGGCACCCAGGGCAGCATATTTAATTAAAGTTACAGTTTTTATGGTTTTGATCATAGCTCTCTTCCCCTTTCAAGTTGGCCACACCTCTTCCCATTGACCCCATCCATTCACCTGTCTCCTGCAGTCCCCCCTTTGATTTGAAGTCACTATCCGCCACTGAACTCATGGCTTGAATGTCAAAAAGTCAGCTGGTATTATCATAGAACAACCAGTTGCAGAAGCTAAAGTTGCTGAAACACTCCTCACAACTTAACAGCAAAGTTGAACTTCAGTGCTCTCAGTGTTGAATATAGTCCAAAAATGGAGAATAAACTAAAAACTACATGTGCCTGATGTCATATCCTCTCAAAAAAGGCAATAGATGTCAAAGTGCAAACACAAAAAAGGATAACAAGAGCAAGCCTCAAAGAACTAAAATCAACACACATTTTTTCACAAGTACAGAAAACTATTTCAGTAAAAGAAACATTAGGGAATAGGTCAGAAGCTGAGAAGAGCATAAATAACCGAGATGTAACTCAGGAAAGAAAAGGCAACTTGTCAAAAAAGACCTTCTGGTGTGGAAACCATGCATCTATTCAGATAACTGGAAATTATAGCCAAGCACACAGTGCTTGTAGAAATCCTATGTTGTAGTGAAGGAAGACACACTCTAAGTTCTAGACTGGAAAAGGACAATGCAAAAATAGACAATGAAAGACAATACAGCAAGGAATTTAAGCCTGAATTTGATCCAACACAGTCAAAAATAACTTCTACTATCTTAAATCCGGGTCTATATTACAATATTGAAGTTTCAACACTTCGAATGTTCTAATATCGACTCCTATTCAGCGAAAGCTGAAAATATCGAAGCAACAGAAAATCAATTTTTTTTCCTAGGGAAAGAATTCGGTTGTCCATTTCTGTTGCTTCGGTATTTTCAGTGCTGTGTTGGAAAGTTACGGGTTGGGTTCAGGTAAGTGTGCAATTGAGTGTGGGTTAGGTTAGTTAGGGTTATGGTGCGTGTTAGGTATGTGTGCAATTGTGTGGACGTGAGGGTTAGGGTGGGTTAGGTGAGTTAGGTTTAGGGCGCGGGTTAGGTATTTGTGCGATTGTGTGGACGTGACGGATAGGGTGGGTTAGGTGAATTAGGGTTAGGGCGCCGGTTAGGTAAGTGTGTGATTGTGTGGACGTGAGGGTTAGGGTGAGGTAGGTGAGTAAGGGTTAGGTCGCCGGTGAGTGTGCGATAGTGACGGACCTTAGGGTTAGGGTTTGGGTTAAGGTAAATTGATAGTTAGTGGTGTGTGCATAGTTTAGTGTAGGGTTAGGTGTAAGATTTTAGGTGTATGTGTGTGGATTGCTGTTTGTTTGGTGTGCTTGTGTTGTGTGTATGTGTTTTGGAACATCAAATTTTTTCCCTAGGAAAAAATTCGCTGTTCTGTATATTCAAAGTTGTCAGCTTTCACTGAATAGGGTCGATATTAGAACATTCGAAGTTTTGAAACTTTGATGTTCTAATATAGACCCTTAAATCCATATTGCCACAGTGGATAGCATTGTCACTTCACAGCAAGAGGTTCTCCAGTTTGATTCTCAGCTGGGGTGCCTTCTGTGCAGTCTGCATGTCCTCTCAGTGCTCACATGGGTTTCCTCTGGGTGATCCGGTTTTTCCTGCATTCCAAAGACATGGAGTAGGTGGAGTGGGCACTCTAAATTGACCGTAAGTGTGAGTGTGCATGTGAGTGAGTGGTATGGAAGAGCAGCCATGGCAGCGCTAGCCACCTAGCGGAGTGAATCTTAGCCCTAGATGATTATCACTGTGGAAGTGACACCCTGACCCCATGTGTGAAAAAATGGGAAAAGGGGTTGTGGATGGATGGATGGATCTAAAACCAATAAAGAGGTCAGTAAATATAAACTAATGATAAAGACATGATGCAATGGGAGTGTATTGATGGGCATCATAGCTAAGATGAGTCCTACTATGAAGTGTCCAGATAAGCAACTTTGGAAATGAACTGAAAGAAGCTACACATCCTTTAACAGAGAAAAATCACATGTTTAGATAGTGCTCAAAGAGACACTAGCCTAGATCAGCCTGAAATTAATGTGGCATAAAATGCACTGTCAGCAGAGAAGGATCAATGAATATATTACTTGATCAGTGACCAGTATATGTGCAGGGATATGAAACTATGTTGTGCCATCTATTAGGAGAAGCATAAAGTATTGGAATTAAATTTTAAGACACTGTTTTTGTCTATGGTAGCAGGAGCATACTGAAGTAAAGATATTTTTTAATGTCTAAAGCTTCACTAAAGGTGATCATGAAGACTCACGTGAACCTAGAAAAACAAGTGAAGAAACAAATATGCAGATGAAAGAAATGTCCTGCAGACTAATTCAGTTCCAGAAAAGAAAAAGAGAGGCGTTTTGGTTGACTGCAAGTACTTTTTGGTGTTAACTGCTCGTTTTTGCCGCCTGCGGTTCGTTTCTGCTGTTTCTGTACTTTTAGCTAATGTATTATATTGCATCTCTGCTACTTAAATCATTTTTATTACTGTGCACTTGTTTTCTGCCTGTTGTAAAAGTTTTAAACTGCATTTACTGTTTTTTTACTGTATTTTCTGATTTAGTCAACACACTCAAATGCACTTGCCTTTTTCAGAGCATATCCACTGTCTATTGCTTGTCCTTGCCTGCTTTTTTGAAAAAAAAAAAACAAAAATCAAAAAAAAAAAACAAAAAAAGCTGTTGTTGCTTGTTTCCCGCCTTTCTGAACTAGTATAGTCCAGTTCCAGGCACTGCTGGCTTCAGAACTTTATTTCTTGTAACCAGATCTATTCCAGACCTTATTGTATTAGAGGGAGGTCCTTCTCCTTACCAGTGAGAGTGGGAAGCATTGTACAGCCAATCTAGCACTAGAAGAGTGGTTTCAGCACTGGCATGGTAGCTTATTGGCCGTTTTGGACTGATTTCTATCCCTTTATTCTTTCTGGCATACAAAAGGCATGTTTGCACACATTTGCACTAGTATTAGATCGGCAAAGCCTGTTTGGGCATCCTGCAGACTAATTCAGCTCCAGAAAAGAAAAAGAGAGACTTTTTGTTTGACTGCAAGCACTTATTGGTGTTAAACTGCTCATTTTTGCCGCCTGTGGTTCGTTTCTGCTGTTTCTGAACTTTTAGCTACTGTATTATATTGCATCTCTGCTACTTAAATCGCTTTTATTACTGTGCACTTGTTTTCTGCCTGTTTTAAAAGTTTTAAACTGCATTTACTGTTTTTTTACTCTAGTTTCTGATTTAGGCAACACACTCAAGTGCACTTGCCTTTTTCAGAGCATATTCACTGTCTATTGCTTGTCCTTGCCTGCTTTTCTGAAAAAAAAAAAAAACAAAAAAACAAAAAGAAAAACAAAAAAAGCTCTTCTTGCTTGTTTCCCACGTTTGTGAACTAGTATAGTCTAGTTCCCAGGCACTGCTGGCTTCAGGACTTCATTTTTTGTGACCAGAGCTATTCCAGACCTTATGGTGTGTTAGAGGGAGGTCCTTCTGCTTACCAGTGAGAGTAGGAAGCATTGTACAGCCAATCTAGCACTAGATGAGTAGTTTCAGCACTGAAATTGTAGCTTATTGGCCATTTTGGGCTGATTTCTATCCCTTTATTCTTTCTGGCATAAAAATGCATGTTTGCGTGTTTTTGAGCATCACGCAGCACCGCGGGGCTAGTGCAAACTATTCCCAGAGCCAGAAAGTCTGCTCTTTGAATTTTCCCTTAGAACTTGCTGTCTTTTCAGTAGTAGCACTACAATCTGCATCCCTGTGACTAGCATTTGATCTAGATCTGCTAGAAAGCACTAAGAAGCCGTAAATTAATACACTCACTAAAATCCTCCCTGTTAATAAGGGAAATTAACTGTAGGCACTAAGAAACCTAAAGTTGCAAAGTACCTTGCCAAGGTAAGGGAAAACAGCTCTTGTACTGTACTAAATAGCACCTAACCAGGCATATCCAAGGGTCAGCTTCCAGTGATTTCTCCTGTTCACCTGGTGAATCTGGGCATACTGGGGCAATGTAGCAATTGCCTCATGTACACAGACAACCCTCTCCACCTACCACCAAACACTATAACCTGCGAAAGATGCAATTACATAGCCAACTCCTCCTACCACCAAACACTACAACCTGCGGGAGATGCAATTACATAGAAAGCTCTCTCCAGCCAAGATTGTGTTAGACAGTCAAGGGGAGAAGGTAAACATCTGCACTACACCTCAAGCAACACATAGCCCCACAAAACCCACACCATCAACTTCCACACATAGCAAATGAGACCCACATATGCGGAGGCCCTTAACATTAACCTACCCAAGCAATGAGAACCTTCAAAGCTGAAACGCAAACACCAGTCACAGCCAAAGAGACACATAGATCACAACACCAGTGTGCCACCCAAAAACATCCCCTAGGGCAGGACAATGTACCAAACACTTTAGTTATAGGTGACTCTATAGTCAGGCACACTGATGTCCCACTTAGCAGGCTGAACAAGTAGAAAATTGCAGTCATCTGCTTGTCGGGTGCCGGATCTGTCACATAACGCATGCACTCAAGTCACTCCACAACAAGTACAAATACTACTCTGTCATTGTTCATGTTGGGGTGAATGACTTGAGATGTACCTCCCAGGACTAGATGAAAAGAGACATGGAAGAGCTCTTGGACCATGTGGCCCAGGCAGGTATGATCCTAGCCCTGAGTAGCATTCTTCCTTCACCCAGAATGATACCACAGTATAAGGACAAAATGATTGACTTCAACAATTCGCTAAACTCCTGGTGTCATCCTAAGGGGATCCAGTATCTGTCTGCCTGGGATGACATGATCAACAAACCATTATGCTTTGCTAGAGGTGGTCTGCACCTATCGCCCCTGGGATTTAGATTACTGGCCAAGGCCCTTGCCACCCCTATTGTGCCTTTTTTAGGGAAGTATCAAATGACAAAACCACCACTGTTACAGGTACAAGCATGCAAAATCTGAAGGTAATGCTACTCAATGCTAGAAGTCTAAACCTCAAAATGCACTCTGTCAAGGCACTACTAAAAATGGAGAACACTGATATCTGTGTAGTAACTGAGACTTGGTTCAAGGCTCCAGAGAGCACCCCGACAATACCAGGCTACAACTTTTACCACACGTTTCGGTCAACAAACCAGGACCGAAACACGAAGGTGGAGGAGTGTCCATATTCACCAAGGACATTCACACCTCCAGGCTAGTCGCCCAACATAATGCATTTGAAATTCTCCAGGTGCAACTGACACTAGATAAGGCTGCAATCCAAATTGTAGCTTGCGACATAGCACCCACCATGCCCCAAGAGTCCCACCACACCTTTCTAAACATATTGCAAAATATTAAGATAGAACTAAACACCCTATTACTGGGTGATTTCAACTACCCCACAATTAACTGGGAAAACTACTCAGGTACCAACACCTTCGCCCAACATTTCTTAGAATTCATTAATTCCAACATCCTAGACCAGCTACTTCATAGTCCCACCAGGGGCTCAAATATCCTAGACCTGGTCATTACCAACATGGGAACTAGATTCACCACACCAGTAGTCATCCCCTCATTGGTCAGGTCTGACCATAAACTAATCACCCTTGACATCCGCATCCCATCCCCACCCCCTTGTAAGGAAACCACCGTTAAAACCTTTGCCAAAGCCAACTTCATGCTACTCAAGTCAGAAGTGACAATCTTCATGACACCCATGCAGAAGGAAACTGAATGTTCAACGGCTAAATCCTACACTAAGGCACTGTACAAGCACATACACACATGCATGAGTCATCCCTAACAGAACCAAGATGCTCTCTTCCAAAAAAAGGAAGCCAATCTGGTGGTTCCCCAGTCATAAACAAAATATACAACAGAAGGAAGAAATTGCTGCAGAAAAGAGTAAAATCCCAAGATGTAAAACACTCCATTACCAGCCTTAGCAAAAAACTGTGATACCTCATAAAATCCTCCAAAGCTATGTCAAAAATCTAAGTGGCAATGCTCAGATCTGCTCTGAGCTGCAACAGAATGGCATTAAATATACTGATCCCAAGGATATCACCAATATCCTGGCAGATCGATTCAGTGCCAATTTCACCCCCCCTCACCCCTTAAAGGGCACATCTCAATACCGGTAGATTGCCAAATTCCGGTCATCATAGCCACACAGGTAAAAACCACACTCGCCAAAGCTAAAGATACAGCATCCATGGGACCAGATGATATCCTAGGCTGTGTACTACATGAACTACAAAACGAACTGACACCTCACCTAAGCGTCATGTTCAACCACAGCCTCATCTCAGGCTTTGTGCCCAGTGAATGGCGCACAGCTACAGTCATCCCACTTCACAAGGGAGAATCCACCCTGGATCCCAGGAACTACTGCCCCATCAGTCTGACGAGCCTGGTCTGCAAGGCCATGGAACGCATCTTCATGGAACTTACAAATAAAGACATTGGCAACCTTCAAACATTGGACCCCACCCAATTCGGGTTCATGAAGGGCCGATCCTGTCTCCTCAACTTGATAGATTTCTTTGAATTAGTCTCTAGAGCCGTGGATGAGGGTAAGGCAGTCCACACAGTCTATTTGGACCTTGCCAAGGCCTTTGACACTATCCCCCACTCTGGAATCATAGAAAAACTTAACAAGCTGGGCATTAATCCCTACATCACTCAATGGGTTGCCAATAGGCTTACTGACACACACACTGTAAAAACATCCGATTCTAGCTCCAGCTCCAAACAAGTGACAAGTAAAGTACCTCAGGGTTCAGTCCTAGGACCGTTCTTGTTTGGGATCTACTTCTCTGAAGTACAGGCCAACACTAAGGGACTCTGGCTAACAAAGTTCGCAGATGACTGCAAACTGGGAACCATTATCGATTCCCCAAATGATGAAGATATCCTGCAAAAGGGCCTTACAGAAACAAATGCTTGGTGCCAGGCTCATGGACTCAGTCTCAATGCCAAGAAATGTCTAGTTATCCCCTTTGGAAAAAAACACATACCCATGAACTTCCACATAGGGGCAATACCCTAAACACTGAAAGTGTGATGAGAGACTTAGGAACACAGGTTGTCAGTGGTCTCACCTTCGATAACCACATCGCCACAACAGTGAGGAAAACCTTCTATGTGGCACACTTCATCACAAAGGGCTTTTCATCCAGAACGAAGGAGGTCATTGTCCCACTGTACTCGTCCCTCATTAGACCTGTTATAGAGTACAACGCCCCATTTGGTATGCACCTCACAAAACATCTGCAACAGTTGGAAAGGCCTCAGAAATATCTCACTAAAAGAATCACAGGCCTAAAGCAGATGCCCTATGCTGACTGTCTAATAAAACTCCAGCTATACTCTGTCACATATCGCCTACTCAGAGGCAACCTCTGCTTAACTTACAAGGCCATGTCTAACCCTGATCTATTGGACATGCTCCACCTAAAGAAATCCCAGTCCCTCAGAGCCACATGCTCCAGGGAACTAAACCTCGTTGTCACAATGAATAAGACATGTTGAAGGGATAGGTTCCTGACCCAGAGACTCCCCATACTCTGGAATAGACTGCCCATACATGTCAAGCAGAGCACCTCTTTGGCCCTCTTGAAAAGGAACTTTGACAATTGGATGGGAGATAGGAAATTCACCCTTGGAATCACATCAGTCACCATAATAGACAGGGATCCAAGGAATAAACATTGTGAGCATAAACAACCAGGGAATTGTTATGGCTAGGCTTGTATAAGCCCTAGTGCCGATAGCCTAGTACCATCCTATGAACCTATGAAACAGAAGAATAAAGTAAAACATAGTTCTCAGCCACAGGAGGATTGTAAAAAGGATGCAGTGGAGAAATGTGCTAATTTAAATCACTAGAAGCGGTACAGATTCCAGGGGACATAAATAAGAGAAGGAATATAAGTTGTGAGCTTCATAAAGCAACCAACAATAAAGAAAAGGGAGCAGGATGTTATGAGTGGTGTTTCCACTCATGCAGAGGAAGGATGTTTTCTGTCATAACAAGATAATCCTCACTTTTCTTGAAGGCAAGGGAGTCGATACAGACATCCAGAGAAAATCTCACCTGGCAAAAGAACATGTGGTGGTAAATGAGCCATCATCTGATGTACCAAGGAGAGACTAACAGGTGAATATTCCAAGAAGTAATTTTACATCTTTCTTTTGGGGTAAAAGTCTGGGACAACTGTATATAGATACTAAAGAAGATTAATTTCAAAACGAGACTGTTTATGGACTGAGTGGACTGAAATATTATCCCTGTTCTCAGTTTGGATGTTTCTCTGTAAATTGTCCAAGTTAGGTTGTTCCATATAAGGTATGGATAATATGAAAAGTCATATTAACAGAGTATATTATTCTGTGCATGACAAGCTAATCTATGCAAACTATGCAGTGTTCTCAGTAATGGTAAGAATTTTAAGTACTTGAGTAAATGAACAGATAATGTCTGCAGAAAAAATGCATGTTTTAATAGGCAAACCATATATGAGCATAAGTGTTTAAGTAATGTCTACAAATCTGACAGACTTTAGTGTGACAGTCCCATAGATGAAGAAGGTATGCAGAAGCACTTAAAGTTTTTCCCACTGCTGACTGGGAGCACTACGGGGTGCCATCTGTCAGGGAAGAGCCATGAAGATAATAAGTGAGGCTGTATTGCTGACATTTTGTAGTGGTCACTGAGGTAGTTATGTTCCCCATCTACTTCAATAAAGGCCATTATAGAGATCCTGCTCAATCACTTTGAAATTGCTGAATTCCTTAATCGGATGTGTCTTGCCTCCCTGGTATGGCCTTGGGCAATATGGTAACTTAGTCTCAACTACATTTGTCTGAGCTGATATGGACTGAGAAGTGTTTGTGGATATTGCTTTGGGAATTAATGGAGGCTGCTTGCTAAGCAGTGTTAATTTTTGAACTCAGAGAAGCAGGGTTGTCAGTGTTCCCTAGGACTTGGTAAAAAAATTAAGAGACGTGTAACAGAACCATGACTGTATTTAAACCAGCAAGGGTTTTCGGACCAAATTAAGTCAGCTCTTGTTTTTTTTTTTTTTTTCTTTTTCTTTTTAATGAAGAAAGATTATTTTTATTTGTGGTAATCTCTTTTCTTAAACTAAACATAATTTATTCTGGTTTACACAAGAGTCCATACCTCTACTTTTATTAAATTAACTGTTGCATAATTGGCATTCTATTCAAGAAATATCTACGTATAAATTTATTGATAACATAAAGCAATTCAAACATGTATAAGCAAAATAAATAAATACATGTATACATACATAAAGGAGAAAATATTCTCATATTCTAAAAAAAGTATATTCTTTTTATAAGTTCATATCATGTATATAACATAGACTTTAAAACCACACACACACACACACACACACACACACACACACACACACACACACACACACACATACACATGTGCGTGCGTGCACACATAGCCCCACAACAAATGCATACATGCATTTAGGATGAAAATAGAACACTATTTAAACAAAATCAGAAATTTCAGTTAATGCACATCATTAAGGCATCATGTGAGATGTACATGTTACCACTTGGGGACATAGAAGTGTTCCATCTCTGACTTCTGAATGCACAATGACCATTTACTTGCTTTTGCAGGTCTTTACTAATGGACTCAGGTAAATAAAGTCAGACTTTACTTGCTGTAGACATGTCATGTTTCAGACTGTTTTGAGTTCATTAGTACAATATAAGTATTCCCAGCATTATCACACTCATCCTCTTCAGCCATAGCATCTGCAGGGGTGGGCCTCAGTTGAACTCTCTAATGAGAAAATCTATTTTCTTGACCCGCAGTGAAAAAAACAAAAAACAAAAACGGGAAGTATACAAAACATGAGTCCATTCTTACAGTGGACTAAATATCTACAAGACAAAGGTCAGCATGTCAATAGTGCTGGTACCCACTCCAGCCTCCTGCTGTAGGTGGTATGGTCATTATCTCTCTCTGCTCATGTTTAAAGAGAAAGGGCACATTGGGGTACTATGACAGGTAAAAGATGAGATGCTAGAAAAACTATACAAGTCACAGTTCCATACATATGCCCCATTACCTGTCAGACACACAGACAGACAGCATGCTTGTCTGTATCACCTGTCTAAATGCTACCCAAACTGACATAGAATAACGTCCCACTAACATATGTGGACTCAGCTGGAAGTGTCCAGTCACCATGAGATGGTGTAACGTAATCCCACCCCATATGATGAACCATTAGTAACCCACTTCAGATGAAGTGTGCATATACCATTAAGTCTCACCACAACTGCCACGTGACATTGACATTCCATACAGTAGCCTCCACATACCTATGCTGATCTTGACAAATATCTATCATTACAAAAAATAGTGTCATACATAAATCAAGAAAAGAAAACAATACCCATTTACAATATAATTCAGGGCATTATTGCTTACCCATTACCTCCCAGCTGTAGACATCCTCTATGACATGACCGATGACAGCTCCTCAGTCAGGTCATGCTATGTGTTCCCATCTTGAAAGCAGCATTATAAGGACTCAGTAGTTGCTTCCTGAACTTTCTCTCCTTCATACATCATGCAGGTACCCTCTGGCAGTTTACCAGCAGAAGCTGCCATTCTCCAGAATATCCTCAGAAAATTGTGTAACATTTATGAAAAACCAAATGTTCATCTGTGAATCATGCTTAAAATAAGATTTCTGAATTATGGAAAACATAAAACAGAATAGTGAGCTTGCATGATGCAAGTATTTACACACATCTCTTACAATAATACATGGCCACAAGGTATTTGAGGTGTGCATAGACTGTAGACTGTGCCTTGTCCAACAGTTGCAGAAGGACAAAACACAATGATTCATAGACATTCAGGCATCTTGGCTTAATTTTCCCGCCTCATGCAAAGATACATAAATCTGCATCAGTTTAGGACACATCACCATTTAGGGTGCTAAGTTACACAGATTCTGGAACTTATACTGGATGGCAACTCTTTTAGGAAGAACAGCAACACTTTGTGGATAAATAAGCAGCTCTGAGGTGGGACACAGTATTCTGCAAGTGTGTGGTAAGCAATTTGTCCACTTTTCTAAGGATGAGATGAGGTAGTTACATAACATAAGATTGGCAGTATTGCCTGCAAGTATATAGGAATGTAGAATGTAGTAGCAACAAAACATCCTTTGATTAAACATATGGCTAGCATACTCTGCTATGTGAAGGGGTGGAAGCTTTAGAGGCAATCCATGCCTGGCATACAGGGCATCCTCGCATCCAGCTCTGGTGGATCTTTTGTACATTCACAGGAAGAACAGCATCAAAACCAGCTAGATACAAGGATTTAAATTTTGCTCATGACATAAATAAGACATGTTGGCAAGACAGATATGTGTCTCGGATGATCCTCATGCTCTTGAGCAGCCCCCCCCCCCCCATCCATGTGGGACAGAGCCCATCCCTGGATCTGTTTAGGTGTGGGTGATAGGAAATTTGCCCAGGGTCAGGCCCCCATGTACCTGATAGACAGAGACCAATAGTGATGCCCAAGCCAATATATCCCCCCCACATAACCTCTAGAAATTTCCTAACTAGCATACTTCTCCTAATAAATGCCCATGATACGTAGGGACACAATTGAGTTGGATTGCACAACTAGGCTTATAAAGGCCCTGGTAATCATTAGCCTAGTATATACCTATGAACCTATGACGTTAGGACAACCTGTCTCAGTACATAGTTGTTTCATCTTTATATTGTGGGCTTTACTGTTCAATAAATAATTTCTATGGTTACACATGTATATTCCTTGTTAGTAAGGTAGAGCGGTGTCACTGGTGTTTCCCTCGATGTCCTCTACTGTTGCCAGTAAGTATGACTGATATACCCTGTACATGTGAGTCGGAAAACAAAACAGATGAGGCCAGTGGGAAGTGCAAGTATCAAACAATGAAAAGCAGTGAAAAGTATATATGTTGTATTTTTTCTTACATCTGTTCCTGTAATCTTCTTTCTTCACCTAGTGACTGCCACTCTTCAAGTTCTCCAATGACAGTCAGTGCCTACTACCTATTAAAGGACAGCTGATTGAAAAAAACATAATTTTGGTAGCCACTGTTTTTTTCTTTGTGTAGCCTTGTCAGTCCCCTGAACATGCACATAATGTACAAAGAGTGGCATGCAATATACGTTGCATTTGATATTCATGACTCCATGTGAAACGTAGTCATGGCACTGCACCTTGAAGAAAAAGCCTGTGTGTGATCCCTGGTGTCTGTCAGCTGTTTCTGCCATTAGTGTCTCCTCTCTCATGCCAACTCCTTAAGTCACCAGAGCTGCTAGATGAACTCAGGACATCTGAGTCACAGTCAGGATTTTATCCCTCTGTACCAATAGAACTGGAAGTATATACTGGTGTAAGTAGGTTATCTGTCTGTTGCTGTCATCCTACTGGTCCCAGCAGTATACACTTTATAGCTCTGTATCAGGTGTTCACAGGTGTTTGCAGATATGAAGGACTGGGTGAGTAGTAGAGGCTGAGCAGTTACAGCTCTGCTGAAAATTACTTGTTAAGGAAGCATGGGTCATCCTTGTTGGGGAGAGTGGGTGTTAACCATCTTTAATGGAGTAGGTATGGCAGACAGTGGTCCATAATATAAATGCTTTGGGGGAGCTGCAATAACACACAGCAGCAGAGTCATAAACAAGTTACTGACATGTCAAGGAAAAAGCATGCTCTCTTGCATCAATAAGGTCAGCATTGGAGGGCCACCAAACAGCAGCAGGTTAAGAGAGACAGGGGAGTTTTTTTGGTATCCTTGCAGGCAGGCAATTGTATTAGAAGTATCCCTAGAGGAGTGGATGCTGACATCAGAATGGACCTACAGACCTGTGTTTCAGTGGATGGTACACGAGGTTAGTATTTCATACAGCTGTATTCTGTATATCAGGACTCCACATACAGACTCTTTTGTTATGAGGACATGTGGGCATCTAGCCACATTAGGACAGAAGTAGTGGTACGTTGGGATTGTATATCATATCTTCTATGGGAAGGTGATGGCCCCTACACCAGGCCAGTAATCAAGGAGTCTCAATCCTCACCATTGACACTGGTGAGGGATAGCCACTAGCAGCAAAAATGGATTCACACAGTGTTTTCAGATGCAACTGTCTGCACTAAGCACAATATCCCTTAAGAGCACATGGAGCACACTCCAGACCTAGGGCTAGACTCTCTGTATCTCTCCAGGCCCCAAATAAGACTCAACACTGACCATTTTGGAGCTATGTGTCTCTGTTCCAAGTAGCTGAAACACTCACTTGGATATTTGATTTTCACATACACACACACACACACACACACACACACACACACACACACACACACACACACACACACACACACACACCTGGGAAAGGCTGGCACAGATTTACCAGCTGTGCTGCCTCTGCGCAGACTATAAGGTAATGACACTGTCACCAGTCAGCTACTCTAAGGCTTTTACAAGGGTACCCAGTTATACTGAGTAAAATTAATACTAATACAAGTTGTAGAGCTTGACCAATGCAGTAAGGCTTTCAGGAGCGGCCACAGTGTCACTGAAATAAGCATAAGTACTCTTAAGATGTTAAAAGTATTCTGTAAAAGACAAGCTACAATGAAAGGTATAGAAATGTTTAATAATAAATAATAAAATAGAAAACATGAGAATACTGAATATGTAGTTACTATAAACACCAGAATTTCACTCACAGGAGATATAAAAAATAACACAGTTGGATAGATTCATACAGATGCAGAAAAACAATACTTCACTAATCTCATTATATTTCCCTGACTGTCTAAAGAATTATTATTCCCTGGTTACTTACTAAAGCAAGGAAATATGAAGTGTGTTGAGTTGCTTACTACAGCAAGGCAAGATGAGGTGCGTGTCTGTGTGAGATATATGTGAGCGATCTTTCCTGTAAAGTTCCAAGAAACAAAGTGTTGCTGCAAGAGTTCCATCATATCTCTTACCACTATCTAAAGAATCATCTCAGTGCTGGTTATAGAATGACAACATATCTGGTCATCTGACTCTGGTACAATACACACCCACAGCTTTGCTAAGGTCTGTTGCAGCATTTGAATGCTATAAAACAATTTCAAAAGCTTCCACCCTTCCAGGGTAGCAATTAGTTCACCCCTAAGGACAATACAATAAAATTCCTAGTCCTGGTTTTCCCAGATATTTTTCTCTGTGGCTGCAATCAGACATGTAAGATAAAATCTTTATGGCCCAAACCAACCCATTTAATTTTCAACCTAATTTTCAAAATTATATGGACTGAGATTAACCTCTTCCCTTCCAGAATTCTCTGTTAAAACATACATTTAATCAGTTATAATAATATTGTCTGACATACATGTACATCTCTTTTCTGTCCAGCAGGACCCACTGCTGATGCATTTTTTAACACATGCAACTTTACAAATACATTTTTAACACAGACATCTGTATAAATAAGTGTGATAGTCAAATGACAGAAAATTCTTTACAAAACTCCAGCTAGCTATGCTGGCATATGTTACACGTGCACTGCCCTACTCTTCCTGGCACAGATGGCACTACCTCATATCACCACAGGGTACACTTGGTATGCATGCTGAAGAGGCATAGTTATATCCCAGGCATCCAAGCTCACTCCAGTGTGCATTTTGTTTTTTGTATATGGGACATATGGCATTACTACAAGGAAAACTTAACAGGCTAAAGCAACAGAACAGGATGATATTTATATTCATGCTGGTGCTGACAACATTGATAATGTACAGGCACTGTCTGTCCCCATTCTGGGTGGACACACACCTATATTACTTGGTGATGCAGAGGTCTCATCAACAGTTTAAATTGAGACTGTACATTTTGAACATTCACCATCCCCAATGAGTGGGGAACACTCCATGGCTGAGAGCACCATCAATGCATACTTACCACTGTTCTTCCTTGTGGGGTACCCAAACTGACTTACTGGATATACTGGATGTACTGTACCACCATCCATGCAAAATCTGTTGTAATACAGACCACTATAGAGCTGAATGTTGCATTGTCTGTCCTTTATGAGGAGGCCACTCGGCTCAGCTAGCAGTATTTTGAGGACATGAGGTCCAGGGACACCATACAATAGGTTTCATGAGATCTATGATGGCACACTTTGCTTTCATCTCCCCCTCCATTCAAAGGTTTACCAGT
Source organism: Protopterus annectens (assembly GCF_019279795.1). Lineage (NCBI taxonomy): Eukaryota > Metazoa > Chordata > Ceratodontiformes > Protopteridae > Protopterus > Protopterus annectens. The sequence goes on from NC_056726.1 coordinate 1,836,315,632, forward strand.
GCTACCAAAACTACCCTGTTTGGCAATGTTGTCTGAGACTAGGGTAGGATACATACCTGGGATAGCTGTCTAGGGGGCCAATGCAGGGTACACTGTCCTTACCTGAGTCTAGAGACATGCAGCATTCTGATATTCCTTGTAGGTAGTCATGATGCACAACTTTTCACTGACAGGGCACCTCAGCAATGGACTGTAGTGAGATCATGATCCCAAGATACCACACCAGACCCACCAAGGGACCTCAAGCCCTATAACAAAAGCCTGTGGCCCAGGTCATTGTCTTATAGTAACACCTTCATTCCACTGTAGGACATCATAGTCTATGACTCCCAGTGCATGCCTCTTTGAGACAACCCTATCACATCTCATGTGACACAGTCCTTCCACCAAATATGTGTGTTGACAGCCATATGCCATTGTGCCCCTAACTACCTGTACACATGACAACTGTCATCCACTGCATCCTCCCACCTGCATGATACATGTGGGAATGTCTGATGCACAATGTGATCAGATCATGCACTGACCTGCATGCATCATGTTTGTTCTGTGTGATACTACATTGTCACTCTGTGCCCCTTAGGGTCCTGGACTAGATGTCACTGATTCACATGTACCACAATATACTCTTCCTATTGCTTTATGTAAAGGGTTGCTCTGCAGGTGCTTTGTGCTGCTGTTCAGTCTCAGTCTTATCAAGTGATGTGAAGCTCAGTCTCTGCTAGTCATGTGTGTATGTGGTCTGACCATAATGGTATCCTGTGGCTACCCTACCTGCTTCCTCAACAGCATAATATGAAGCACTTAATAGGCCAGAAAAAGTTTGTCCAAGCTCTGTGGGTTTCATCTATGGTCATAATTAAGGGCTCTAGCAGTTATACAGTGCTACTCAGCAGTGGGTCAACATGTGTGGGGGGTGGGGTTACTACATATGCAATTGTTTACCAAAATATTTGGAAGAACCCACCCCAGAAAAAGTAAAAAGTACATTAAGGAAAATGAAGTTGGGGAAAGTGCAGGCTCAGATGAAGTCATGGCAGACATGATCAAGATGTCGGGTGTGTTCAGGGACAAAAGGATCTATAGACTAGAGAGAGACAAAGAGAGAGAGAGGTGTATCTCAGATGAGTGGAGAATAAGCGTTTTAGTGCCAGTGTACAAAAACAAGGGTGATATTCACAACTGCTGGCATCAGAAATGTACCTTAAATCCTGGGGATTTGAATAAAGAATTGGAATGGAAATATATTATAAATTGATTTATTAATTGATGTAATGAGCTAATTAATGCATGATGTATTTAAGTGGTGGTGTTTTTGTGTGGTTTATACTCCTTTCAAGACCATTGTTCTGAGCATTAGACTGTGATGAAACAAATGTATTTTCATTTTATTTTTTGTTGTTTTTCATTTATCTGCGAATACTGTTGTTAAACACTGCATGAAAGTGCTAGAGAGGGTGACTGAAAATGAATACACAGAATAATATAAAGTAAGATGGGAGATGAGTACTTTGGATTCAAATCTGGATGTAGTACAACTGATCTGATATTTACAGTGAGATAGAGAGTGGAGGAAAATCTGGAGATAAGGAAAGAGCCTCCAAACAGTGGCAGTTCTTGACTTGGAGAAAGTATATGGCAAGGTCCCATGAAATCTGACTTGGATAGTCCTGTGATGGTTCAAAGTGTTGGAAACAGTAGAGGTAATAAACACTACTGTGTGCAAGGGCCTAAAGACACACATTTGAACAGTGTTTGGACTCACAGAGGAGTTCAGTGTGGGAGTGGGTGTGCATCAGGGTTCAGCTCAGAATCTGTTAATGTTCATACGGGTGATAGACTACATCAGCAAACAAGTTAGACGGGGCAGATCAGCAATGCTGCTACATGCAGATGATGTGGGCCACAAGCAGAATCTGAACAGAGACTTCAGCAAATGATAGGAAATTGGAATGCAAACCTGAAGACACAGGGCTGAAACTGGATATACACAAGACAGTTGTCATGGCAGCAAATGAGGAAATTCAGAATACAGTAGAGAGTCAATTATCCAAACTAATTGGGACCTAGGGTAGTTTGGATAATCAAACTATTCTGATAATCAATCATACATCGAAACAGATAAAAAACTTCTAAAATCTTGTTTTTTTCTGCATGCAGGGAATACACTTTTCAACCATTCAGCCATTCCAGTGGACAATAAGGACTATTTTTGACATACAAACAGGCTACAAGCTCAAAAAACACTCAAGTGAATATGTATAATGTTTACATATTCAGACATGATTTTTTTCTACCCGAAAACTTTGGAAGGCTGCGTTCAGATAACTGATGTTTCTGACAATCGACGTTTGGATAATCGACTCTCTACTGTAAGCAAATCATTGAGATAGAAGGGAGATAATGGAACGGGTTAGCAGCTTCAAGCTTTTGGAAGATGTGATTAAGGGAAGTGAAATCTGAATGAGCAAGTCAAAGCTAGAAATCAGAAGTACTGCAGTCAAGTGGCACAAAGGTAGTGTGTGACAGAAGAATGACAAAGAAGCTGAAAAGTAAGGCATACAAAACAGCGGTGTGAGTAGTACTATTGCATGGCACAGAAGTTTGAATAGTAAACACAAAGCAGCTGAGGTAGTTTAAGGAAATGGAGATGAATTGCCAGAGATGGGTAACAGGATGCACACTGTGGGACAGATCATAAATTAGTGCATTAGAGTGGAAGCTAAACTAACCCCAGTTACAGAAAAAGTTAAGGAAAACTGATTTGAATGGTTCAGTCATATAAGCAGAAAAGCAGAAAACAATTTGGGAAAGGCAGGAAGAAGTCAAGCGCTATGAGGACATCCAGCCAAGAGATGGATGGATTGTGTGGCAGTTGGACAAGACAATTGAAGAAGGTAGGAGAATGGTTCTGAGCTAAGAGAGGTGATGACAATTGACATAATATACTGAAATAATGTAAAATAAGTGAAAAAGAGGTTGATGATATGATCATTATGTTAGCCATAGTGCCTGCATTTAGTGATTAGCTGGCCCTGTGAAATTTCAGTTTACAGGAGGCAGTGATAAAATTGACGTATCTGCTATACCTGCTATATACATATGTAAATTATGTCTACTGCCTGGGTATTGTGTGGACACATTGGATATAATCCCATGTGTGTCAAATGCAATCTGTCAGTATCTGTGGAGCAACAGTTTTGTGCTGGATGACCCAAAGGCTTTGAGGTTTATTTTTGCTCCATGTGACTAAGTTGCAGACACAGCAGTGCGGCATGGGGGAGGGGTGTTGGACTCCAGAGTATGCTGCTCTTTGTATGAGACTTAAAATGTGGTCCTATCTGCTTGAGTTGTTAGTAGCTCAGATGGATGTAAAGATTCCATGGCACCTATCAAAAAGAATAGGGCAAGTTCCCTGATGCTCTTGCCAAATTTCACCTAGTAGAATAAATACCAACTTAGGTCTCGACCGAAAAGAGGCCACTAGCTTATTGGAACTAAAGCTGTCAATAAAAGATAAATAAATACATCTGTTAGCTCACAGAATGGTAGCCCTTCCCATTTACAAATATTTTATGACTGTGGGCCATGTAGGGCCTTTATTGCTACATGCTTTCAGTCTGGCGTAGTGAGAGTACTGCATGAAGGTACTCACTGTTGTAGAGGACATGCATGGTATTCATTTTCTACTGAGGTGTACTAGGAAACATTATACATCATGTAAATGTAGAAACATTATGTTGAGGAACTTGTTAAGTGTTCTCAAGATGGAGGCTTGTGAGATGCTCAACATGTCCCTTATGGGTCTTTGAAAGTTCCCTGCAGCGAGAATGAAAAGAGTTATAGATACCTTGACCTTCAATGGTACAGGAAGATCTCACCTTTCTAAAGATTCTATGTGTAAAGGTACATGTCTACCAAGTCGACTACTTTGTGTGATACTTTTACATCCTTGCCTCTCCAGCCTACAACCCACTTCTCCCATGTAAGAATTTTATTCCAGGTAACCACTGATACACCTATTTCTTTCATATGTATTTTTACTTTCTACCTATGTCAGCCAGTAAATATAGAGCATCCTACTAGAATTCTTTCTTTAAATACACCCTTCAGTATAATCCTTTTGCTTCCAGTGTTGTCCATCTTTACATACTCAATTGAAAATCACACTAGATAAGTTAGCTCATAGGTTGTAGGTAGCTACCCCTCAAATCTCTCTGTAATTACCTACTTCATGTTCCAATAACTCAAGTGTGCATGGACGGTACTCTACATTATCCTATATAATGTGATATTACATAACTCTCTTTATTGTTTATATTATGTTATATCGTTTCTGTTATGTAATGTATTTGTTCTTATCTGTAGAGCTTTTCTTCCTGGGCCTCCTCTAAAGAGGGGATAAACTCCAGTTAGAATTTCACAGTAAACCAAGAGAAACAAACAAATAAAAGAGAAAAATAAATAAGTCTCATGGGATGCCCTGATCTACTGTAAAATGACTGATTATTTCATGATCACAGAAGCTGTGGCATGCCACCCACTGTTGGTAGAATTCCAGTTGGTGCTAGATGAATGACACATCATTCATTCTGGGTGAAAATTGAGGCACTTAAACTTTATGCATGCTACTGCATGAGGAATGAGGTTCCTCCTGGCATTCTTACTATTTGCTGCTTCAATAAATTTGTGTGCACAGTGCTGGATATCTTCACATGTGTATAACTACGAATAATAACTCTGTTCACCTTGCATGCATTTGTGTATTATTAAGACCTCATTTCCCCTACATGTCATTAACCAGACACTAGCATATTTTTTGCAACACACATGCCCTCTGCACTATAGAGCAGTGCTCTACTATGAATAACTGCTAGTCCGGGCCTACCTGTGCATTGCCATTTCCAGCACAATGCACATTATGTACTACACAACTTGTCTAGGAATCCCACCCTGAGTCTTCATTTAATTTGTTTATTACAGCAAACTGGTTTAATTCTATTTGCTAAGCTCTATTTCTGAAGAAAAACAGTGAAGTATGGAATTAATCAATGTATTACTAATTCACAATTATTACATTACAGGTCCTACAGGTTCACAAACATCTTTAGCTTTTGCATAAACCAATATATCGATACTTTGCATGCTAATTAAAATGAATTTTATTTTGCTTTTATGGAGAGAAGATTTAGTAGCACACAGCACCATCACATTCAACATTATTAGTTGTATATATTTACAGACAAGAATTTTGCTTGAGGCTATTTTTATTTTTCAGCCAAAGTATTAGTAACTTATAATACCAATGGAATAGTAATCAATTATTTCCAGCAATTATACTGGTCTTTGGGCTAGAGTTGTGTGAATACTCTTAACAAATGCTTCTAGAAAAGAAACCACTAAAATATATTTACATATTTTAAATGCATACAATACATTCACAGACTTTTGTCCCATCTGGAACCTTGCTATATTTATTTCTGCATAATGTTTTCTAATTCATCAGAGGTTGAGTTTATTTACTTGTGTCTCTTAAATATTTAAGCAAGTCATTCTCTGCTCTGTCCACCTTCTCATTAGTTTATGAGTTTCTTTTGTCATTCTTCCAATTAATGTTCAGCTGCTTTTAAATAATCTCTTCAAAGTGCATGCTCATTACTTAAATATACCGTCAATGCAATTACTTGCTGTGGCATAGCATCTAATTTACTCTGATTCTTATAGGTTCATAGGTTCATAGGTAGGTACTAGGCTATTGGCCCTAGGGCCTATACAAGCCTAGCCAAAAAGGTACCCTGGCTTTCGTCACCCAAGAAAATTATTTTCCTGTGCCCCTGTCAAGCAGAACCACAGAAGTGATCTCCAGGGTGAATTTCCTATTACCCATCCAATCATCAAGATTTTTCTTAAATAGTGTTAATGAGGAGCTCTGTTTGACAAAGATAGGTAGTCTGTTCCAGAGTATGGGAAGTCTCTGGGACAGGAATCTATCCCTCCAGCATGTTTTGTTTATTGTGGTGAGAAGGTGTAGGTCCCTAGAGCGTGTAGCTCTGAGGGATTGGGATTTCTTTAAGTGGAGCATGTCCAACAGCTCTGGGTTTGACATAGCTTTGTATGTTAGGCAGAGATCGCCTCTGAGTAGGCAATATGCGACGGAGTAAAGCTGGAGTTTTTTGAGACGGTCTGCGTAAGGCATCTGTTTTTGGCCAGTAATCCTCTTTGTGAGGTATTTTTGTGGCCTTTCCAGTTGGTGTAGATGTCTTGTGAGGTACATACTAAAAAGGGCGTTGTACTCTATAATGGGTCTAATGAGTGATGAGTAGAGGGGAACAATGACCTCTTTTTTTCTGGATGAGAAACCTTTTGTGATGAGGTGTGCCACATAGAAGGATTTCCTGACCACTGTGGCGATGTGATTATCAAAGGAGAGACTACTGTCCACCTGTGTCCCAAGGTATCTTATTACACTTTCGGTGTTAAGTAGACTACCACCTATGTGGTAGTTCATGGGTACAGAGTTTTTACCAAAGGGGATGACAATGCACTTTTTGGCATTGAGCTTGAGACCATGTCTTTGACACCAGGCATCTGTCTCAGTGAGGCCCTTTTGTAGGATGTCCACATCGTTAGGAGTTTCAGTTATGACTCCTAGTTTGCAGTCATCTGCAAATTTAGTTAGCCAAAGACCTTCTGTGTTAGCCTGTACTTCAGAGAAGTAGATACCAAACAGGAGAAGACCCAAGACTGAACCCTGTGGTACTCCACTTGTCACTGGTCTGAAGTCTGATTTGGAGTCTGCTACTTTCACGGTGTGTGTTCTGTCAGTGAGCCAGTTGGCAACCCATCTTGTGACATAGGGATTTATACCTAGTTTAGTGAGTTTATCTATAATTCCAGAGTGGGGGATGGTGTTGAATGCTTTGGCGAGATCTAGATAGGCTGTGTGAACCACCTTACCCTCATCTATGGCTTTGGTGACTACTTCAAAGAAGTCTATCAGGTTTAGGAGACATGATCTGCCTTTTACAAACCCAAACTGTGTGGGGTACAGAGTTTGGAGATCTCCAATGTCTTTGTTTATGAGTTCCATGATGATATGTTCCATGGCCTTGCAGACGAGGCTCGTCAGGCTAATGGGGCGGTAGTTCCCGGGGTCTGTTGTGGCCCACCCTTTGTGGAGTGGGATAACTGTTGTGGTGTGCCATTCAATGGGCACAAAGCCTGAAGTGAGGCTATGATTGAACATGGTACTTAGGTGGGGTGCCAGTTCATTCTGTAGTTCATGTAGAAGGCAGCCTGGGATGTTGTCAGGTCCCATGGATGATGTGTTCCTGGCTTTGGAGAGTGAAGTTTTTACCTGTGCAGCCGTGATTACAGGAACTTTACATTCTTCCAGTATAAAGATGGGCCCTTTAGGGGGTGAGAGGGGGGTAAAGTTAGCACTGAACCTATCTGCCAGGATGTTGTCAATATCAGTTGGTTCTGTATATTTAGTGTCATTGTGCTGTAACTCAGAGCAGATCTGAGTGTTGCCATTGAGATTTTTGACATAGCTATAGAATGCTTTGTGGTTGTCTTTAGAATCAGTGGCAATTTTGTTTTCATAACTAGCTTTGGAGGATTTTATGAGGGATCTCAGCTTCTTACTGAGGCTGACCAGGGAGTTCCTCCAATCGTGGGATTTTACTCTTTTTACAACAGTTTCTTTCTTCTCTTGTAGAGTTTGTTTATGGCAGAAGACCACCAGATTGGCTTCCTTTTTTTGGAGGATAGCATCTTGGTTCTGTTAGTGATAGCATGATCCATGCACTCATGTAAGTGCTTATAAAGTGCATTTGTGTAGGATTCAGCAGTCATACCTCTATTGTCCATCTGCATGAGTGTCGTGAAGTTTGCCACTTCTGTCTTAAGAAGCGTGAAGTTGGCTTTGGAGAAATTTTTTACGGTTGTTTTCCTAATGGGGGGTGGGAGCAGGATGTGGATGTCTAGGGTGATTAGCTTGTGGTTGGATCTGACCAATGAGGAGCTGACCTCTGGTGTGGAACACTGGTCACCCATGTTAGTGATGACCAGGTCTAGGATATTGCTGCCCCTGGTGGGGGTGTGGATAAGTTGATCCAAAGTGTTGGAATTGATGATTTCCAGAAAACATTGAGAAAAAGAGTTGGTACATGAGTAGTTTTCCCAGTTAATGGTAGGGTAGTTGAAATCACCCATTATTAGAGTGTTGGGTTGCACCTTAATATTTTCCAGTGTATCAAGAAAAGAGGAGTGGGAATCCTGGGGCATGGTGGGGGGTCTGTAGCAAGCTACAATTTGGATTGCGGTTTTGCCCAGAGTTAGTTGAACTTGGATAATCTCGGATGCATTATGCTGAGCAACTAGCTTGGAGGTGTGGATATCCTTAATGAATATGGACACGCCTCCACCTTTAGTGTTTCAGTCCAGGTTTGGTGGCCGAAAGGTGTGGTATGAATTATAGCCTAGTAATGCAGGGGTGCTCTCTGGAGCTTTGAACCAGGTCTCTGTCACTGCACAGATGTCAATGTTCTCCATTTTAAGGAGTGCCTCGAGTGAGTGCATTTTGAGGTTTAGACTTCTAGCATTGAGTAGCATTACCCTCAGATTTTGCTTGCTTGTACCTGTTACAGTGGTGAATTTGTCATTTGAACCTTGCCTAAAAAAGGCACTATATGGGTGGCAAGAGCCTTTGCCAGTATCTGGAATCCCAAGGGTGACAGGTGCAGGCCATCTCTGGCAAAGCAGCGTGGTCTGTCAATCATGACATCCCAGGCAGACAGATACTGGATTCCCTTAGAATGACACCAGAAGCTTAGCCAATTGTTAAAGTCAATCATTTTGTCCTTGTACTGTGGTGTCATTCTGGGTGATGGCAGGATGCTGCTCAGGGCAAGGGTCATACCTGCCTGGGCTACAAGATCGGAGAGCTCCTCCATGTCTCTTTTCATGTTGTTCAGGGAGGTACGTCTCAGGTCATTCACACCAACATGGACAATGACAGAGTCATAATTGTACTTGTTGTGGAGTGACATGAGTGCATGCATTATGTGGCGGATCCTGGCACCTGACAGGCAGCTGACAGTAACTTTTTCCTTGTTTAGCCTGGTGAGTGGAACATCAGTATGCCTGACTATAGAGTCACCTATGACTAGAGTGTTGGGTACGTTATGCCTTATGGGCTGTAGTTGAGTGGCACACTGAGTATGTGGGCTATGTGTCATTTGGGTTGTGTTGGGGGGTGGAGGTTGCTTGCATTTCTGCTTTGGAGGTCTCTGTTGTTTGGGCAGATTTGTACTGAGAGCCTCCGTGAATGTAGGTGTGTGTTTTGTGGTTCTGTGTGTGTGTTTTGGTGGTGTAGGTTTTGAGGGACTATGTGATGAGTGTGGTGTGGTGCAAGTGTTTACCTTCTCCTCTTGACTGTCTAGGCCAGTCTTTGGTGAAGAGAGCTTTGCTTCCAGTTTGGCTATATAAGTGCATCTCTCACAGGTTGTAGTGTTGGGTGGTAGGAGGAGAGGGTTGTCTGTGTACATGAGGGAATTACTGCATTGTCCCAAGATGCCCAGATTCATCAGGTAGACAGGAGAAAACACCGGGAGCTGACCTTTAGACATGCCTGAATAGGTGCTTATTTATTAAGTACTAAAAACTGTTTCCTCTAGACAAGTGAGGAAAGTTGAGTGCTGTAGTAATTTGTAACTTATTTAATGCTTACAATGAGTTCTGAACAAGCGCTGAGATCAAAGAAACAGATGAATGCTAAAACTAAAAAGCTGGCTAGTTGCAAGGGAAATTTTGAAGAACAGACTTTATGGTGCCAGGAATAGTTTAACCCCAGTTAAGAGGGGGGGGGGGCTTAGGAGCTCACAAACAGTCCTGGACACAGCAAATCCGTATCTGACCTGCCACAGGAAAGGGGGAAGCAAGCTTAGAATTTTTTCTTTTTCCAGTAAAGTGGAAATGGAAAAAGCTGGAACAGAAGTTAATTCAACGTTAAGAATCTGAGTGGGTTGGCCTTCACAAATGTTCTCTATTAGATTGAGTGAACTAATGACACTAGACTGGGAGGAGTGTCACAGATCAAATATACAGTATGGGCGGGCAACTGCAAAGCCACCAAGTATAAGAACACACAACACTAGGGAGGGTGGGTGTGAAAAATTACAGTTCCTAGCTCTAGTCACTAAATGAAAGTTTTAAACAGATCAAGGAGCAGACTCATGAATGCTTTTAACTGTAACAAACAAAAATGCACAGAAAAGCTCAGCTAGAGCACTCACAAACAGAAAATACAGCTCTCAGTATGAAAAAGCAGTTTACAGTTAAGTAATGTTAAAACAGTATAAAACAGTACATAAATGCAATGAAACAATAAAAAAGCTTTATAACAGTGCAAAAATATAGTAGATCAACTGTATAGCACAATTATAAGCATTTCAGAAGTGCAGTTCAGTGAAATAAGTGTAAGAAATAACTTAGCCTGCTCTTGGAATCTTAAGGAATTTCCACTTATGCAATGCAATCCAGAGCCTGACAATACAAGCAGAACCTTTATAAGACACAGGGTTTATAAGCAGTAAGAATGGAGGAGTTAGAAGATCAGATTACTACTCAGCCCCTGGTATTACCCAATCACTCGTACTACAGAAGGTCAGGAGGCCTTGTTACTCTCAATAATAATGAAGACAATCAGCAGAAAATGGCTGCCAGAAACACAGGAAACTCAAACTAAACTACCAGCCTAGACAACAGGCCTCTATCAAGATTATGCCACCTGAGCAGAACACAGAAACCTCACTTTAAAAGCATAGAAAGAACACCCACAAAGAGAAAATACAAGTCTCAGTATGAAAAACAGTTTACAATTTAGTAATTTAAATAAAAAAAGCAATTATAGTAATGCACACTATTACAGTTCCTAGCTGTAGCCACTAAATGAAAGTTTGAAACAGATCAAGGAGCAGACTCAAGAATGCTTTTAACTGTAACAGACAAAAATGCACAGAAAAGCTTGAATAGAGCACTCACAAACAGAAAATACAACTCTCAGTATGAAAAAGCAGTTTACAGTTAAGTAATGTTAAAACAGTACATAAATTAAGTGAAACAATAGAAAAAGCTTTATAATAGTTGAAAAATATAGTAGATCAACTGTATAGCACAATTATAAGCGTTTCAGAAGTGCAGTTCAGTGAAATAAGTGTAAGAAATAACTTAGCCTGCTCTTGGAATCTTAAGGAATTTCCACTTATGCAATGCAATCCAGAGCCTGACAATACAAGTCTTACCAGTTAGCTCACAGTCAGTTGTTGCATCATTGCAGAAGTCAGGAAAGTAAAATATTTTAAGGACAGTGAGAATTTTTCCATTTAATTTTTAGGCTAAATTTGGGATAAGGATGTATTTCTTAATGTTTTTATATATGTATGTTATATATGTATGTATTTATTTATGTTGCTGTGCATCTTTCTGTATTATACCAAGAAAAATATTTCCTCTTACTTACAACACTCTGTGGGCATTTTTAGCCATGCAGTCACCCTTTGACATATTCCATGAAAGGTTTATTTGTTTCAATATTCCCTGTTTTCTCTGAATCATGTGCCTTGCTAAAGTCTAGGTAGCCATCCCATTCCATGTTGTTGCCAAGTTAAATAACCTTATTTGAAAATGACTGCTAATTGTATTTTGTTGACTTGTTTTAGTTACACAGATTAAAAAAAAGTGCACATTGCTCCTATTGTATACCATCTTATGTTTGAACTCACATTGACCACTAAAGTTTATATTATTTGAGAGAGTCTGGCAGTCTTTTCCTTAGTAAAGATGTCAGCAATTTGCACTTGCACATTTTAAGTTGGCAAATCTATAACCAATAGATTGTTTTCATGTCTACTTTGTGTGATTGTGCTAACTGCCTCTTTGACTGCTCTCTCTTTTTCTCTCTCTTTCTTAAACACACACACACACACACACACACACACACACACACACACACACACACACACATATATACACACACAAATATACTGGAAGCAAACTGGTTTGTAATTTAGAGTCCCAGTGGCTCAACAGATAATGAACTTGCCTGTGGTCCAGAAGGCTGTGGGTTCTATCCACCTGGTTTGACACATATGTCTCTAATGGATACAAGAAGCCTGTGAGTAGTTCATGTCACAGGCCCCTGCTTTTAAATGTTTAATTTCCCATGGCTTTTCTAATACTACCAAGGGTATCAGAACTTGTCAGCAATTTGGGATGCATGGTTAGGCTTAGAAAGGCCTTAATAGTCATTAGCCTAGTTCACACACACACCTAAGAGGATCATTAAGTCACCGACCAGTGTGTCACTGAGAAGTAGTAGAAAACCAGAAGCACCTAGCAAAAACCTGATGCAGATACAAGCAGGATCTGAAAATATCATCTAGAAGGTAGTTCTGCCTGGATTTGAACTGGAGAACCAAACACTGCAATGCATCATTGCTAACCAATATCTCACTGTGCCATCCACAGCGATATTGGTCTTTCTTCTTCTTGTGCCATATTACATTTGAATCTATTTAGCACCCTTCAGAACCAACAGGGTTAGATCCAATGGTTCCCTAGGGTTAACTAGATCTATTAGCATACCTCTCAACTGTACAGATTTTCACAGAATGTCCAGATTTTGGCCTCATATTTTTGGTCCATTTTTCATAAAACTGTGGTTTTCTGGCAAATTAGTGGTAAATTCTTAAGGATAATAATGACAGAAATTTGAGTTTCGGAATTCATAACCTTCAGAAAATTTATGCTAATGCAAAATCTGTTATTCTATCAAACTTTTAAGTTTGTAAGAGCAATATTTAAAAATTGCCCCTATTTATGGGCCTTTGTCACATTTTTATTTATGGCTTTGTCCAGATTTCTTGTTCTATGAGGTTGGGAGTTATGTTTATTAGCCAACTATTCAAAGAAAGGGAATGTGCTTGGAAAGCATGGCCCAAAAATAAGAACCAGACCACTTTCCAAACCTTTAAATAATATTTCCAAACAACACATAAACGATGATAAAAAAATCCTGTTTCTCCAACTTGCAAATGAACAATCAAAACAATGGCAAATAATTCTGGTCAGCTATACATAAACTGCTCCAACCAGGACAATCCTCTAGTACCCCCTTCTAATATCAACTCTACATTCAGTATTGCTACCCAATTCAATTCCCACTTTATGAACTTTATTCTAGCCTTCACCAAACAAACAACCCCTAACCTCACCTTACCAATGTCTCAGAATAATAACACAAGAAATTTCAGTTTCAATCCAGTCACTACCTCATTAATAAAGTAACACCTTCAAAACCGTAAACCAACTACAATGGCTGGAGACAATGTTCCTGAAAAATATTTAAGAATTGCAGCTGAAAACATAGTCTAGCCCATCTCCACTGTTATCAACAGATCCCTAACAAAAAAAACTACATACCAGAAATTTGGTAAAAGTCTTTCATAATACCACTTCATAAAGGTGGCAAGTGTACAGGCTTAACTAACTACAGACCAATTGATATTCTATTATCACTGTCTGAAATTCTTAAAAAATGTGTCTATTCCCAACTCCTTCAATACCTTAACACTAGTAACCTGTTCTCTAAAACTCAAGATTTGTTTCACCCCAGATACAATACTACAACTGCCCTCCTCAACTTTTCCAACACTGTTAACCTTCACAGAAACAATAATAGACTAGTTCCAACCCTCTTCCTTGACATATTGAAAGCTTTCCATAGTCTCTCACCAAAACTATGAACAAAACAACCTATGAACCTATATTGGATGGGAGATAGGAAATTCACCCCGGGGATCATGTCAGTCGCCCTACTAGACAGGGGTCCAGAGAAGTAAATATTGTGGGAAGAAATATCCAGGGAATTGTTATGGCTAGGCTTGTATAGGCACTAGGGATGATAGCCTAGTACCAATCTATGAACCTAACCTAACCTAACCTAAACTACCTAACCTAGCTTCTCAATCCACTTTCTTCATTAGGACTCAGTAATCCATCACTATGATGGTTTGTCAGATACCTATCTAACAGACAACAAGCTGTGAAATGGCATGTGGATTTTTCCTCCTACTTAAGAGAGAAAGTTGGTGTAACTCAAGGTTCTATACTAGGCCCACTCCTATTTAACATCTTTAATAATAAACTACACACTGCAACCAAATAAGCTGATGACACTACACATCTGCTTGGTTAATACAACAGAAAACCTTCAGGACATCACACAATAGGCATTCCGTTAAACAGAATATTGGCTAACAAACTCTGATCTATTTCTCAATGCAAATAAAACCAAACTAATGCTGTTTACCCCCAAATCCTACACTAATCAAGAACTACAATTCCAAATTCTAGCTTTTAACAACACCACTATTGAAACAGTTTCCCATACCAAGCTTCTTGGAGTATTAATCAATGACAATCTAAAATATGACCAACATAAAAAGCCACAAAGAATACCCACAGAAAGCTAGGGCGCCTTTACAGATCCGATAAATTTCTCACTGACATCACCAGAAAATTCACAGCTAAAACCTATCTACTCCCTTCCCTCCTATATGCATCTCCAGTCTTCATCAACCTAAATATTACTATTAGGACTAAACAAAAATCCTGCAATCACAAAACACCAAAATATGCTATTAATACCTCTCAGGCAACTCACCACTGTAAACCTCTTAGAGACCTCAACTGGCTGGAATTACTACAATATTTATCATAATCCCAACTATTAACTGCCCACAATCTAATCCACTGTCCAGATAAATGCCCATCTTTAAAAAAATATATTGCTATCTTACACAAGTACCAGAACTTTATGGTCTAGCAACAAATCCCTCCTACTCATTACTAAAGCTAACAATACAGCTAGAAATTCTTTATACTCCCACCATGTCACCAAGTTATGGAATTCCATTCCACTTGACCAAAAACTTATGGATAATAAAAAACACTACAAACCAGCATTAAAGTTAAACTGGATCTGCTCCTGTAATAATTCTGAATTACATTTCAACACCCCCGCAAAGATACATATACCGTATAGAAGAAAAAATAAATATTTCTACATTCCAAACTTTCAACTTCTGCTACATTTTTACAAAGTGATTTTACTGAGCTGGACCCAGATTACTCATTCTTTTTAACTTCATTGTCAAGTTCCTACCTTGTACTTATGTATTTACAGTAGTAACTCATGTCAGTTTCTCTAACTTGTATTTTTGCTTTTTAAATAACATATTTATAAAAATGTTTATGGAGCTTTTCTCCCTGAGCCTCCATTGAAAACGTTTTTTTCACAGTTGGATTTTCCTGGTAAACTAAGCCAGATAAATAAATAAATAATTGCCACTATTTTGCTCTACATATAGTTTGCTTACTTGCCTTCGACAGTGAAATCCATGTGAGAGCTCAAGTTTTTTCTTAGTGTATTTTTGTTTATATTTATTAAGATTGCATATGGATATACTCATTAAAAACTTTTGACCTTGATATTGGACTTTGACAACATCCAAAATTATTTAAAAAACATAGCACCCATACCTCTCCATTGTGAGGTATATCATGCATTTTAGTTCTAAAAACACTTGTTACACAGGGAGAAGGTAATTTTATATGCTGCCGAAGACACTTTAAAGTGTTAATTCAGCAACCAAGCTGACAGGGTGGGCATTATAAGAAAGTAAGAAACAAGCAATGCACCACCGCAGAAGTATGACCCAGTTTATTATCCAGAGACACAGCTAACACAAAAAATATAATGCACATTGTTTTTTTTGAGTTGACTGTGTCTCTGGATAATAAACGGGGTCATACTTCTGCGGTGGTGCATTGCTTGTTTCTTGGTTTTCGTTGTACTACTTACTTTTTGGAGATTAGAAGAAAGTAACGGATAACCCATGAGTGTTGTGAGGCCTGATGCCACAGGCAGGTATGCAATTGGATTTTTGTAGCTTTCTTAAGTTTTAGCATATACTGCCTTTAAATTATATGCATATATTGTACTAACTGCTGATTCTGTATTTATTCTATATAAAAACAAATAACCCTTTACTGATTGATTGAATTATTTATATATTTATTTATTCATTTATGACTTTTGTTATTTGGGTAGGTGGGTGGTTGACAGATCCTTTCAGCCATGACATGAGCCAGTTGTCAGACTATCCACATACAGATAGGTATAATACATAGATAAAAACAACAGAGTTAATTTAAGTTATAGTACAGTGATTTTGAGGTGCAAAACTCAAGGTCATAAGGAAAATGGTATTCAGATTAGCTCACTTCCTCAGTTGACAAATAATTAATAAATAAATAAATAAATAAATAAATAAATAAATAAATAAATAAATAAATAACCATACCATATTCATTGTACTGTCATGGTTACTGAATATCTCAACAATACATACAATAAGTCAAAAGAATATGCTGGGGATAGTCTGTTCAGTGAACAACTGACTTCTGCAGAATATATGGCAGTTACAAATCCTGAGACCTGTGTTTATATGCCAGACAGGATTGTACTATATTTCATGTAATCATTGCTTTGACATTCCACTAATCTTCTGCTTCAAGTAACATATTACTTCTGCAACCTTATGCTGCATTAAAGTAAATGATCAGAGGTTAACTTAAATAAATCCCATACCTGAGAATTAAAAACAAAACTCTTTAAAGCAGGTCCAACTCTGGGCAGGGTACCTGGATCTAAAAAATAAACTTCTAGTTTCAGATTTTGCTTTACCCACTGGCACTTCCTGTCTTGTCAAAGTAAATTTCCTCTGCATTTAACTCCGAAACTGAGTAGGAAAGGATTTGCATTCCTTAATAAATTCACAAGTCTGTTCAGTTTTACAAATAAAGTACAGTCTCAGAAAGGCAAATAAACTTTAAACTATTTTTATACTAGTGTGTGTAACAGCTTCTGCACACTAAGGATTAATTATTCTTAAACAGGGTAGTTTTATTATCTTCTTTGGCTATACCCTGCATCCCATTATTCACCTTCTCGTGGCTGTATGTTCCTTTGCACAAGACCACGATGTTACAGATTGCCCTGTTGCAATACACATTGAAAAACTACTGTTACAGACTATAGCACAAAGTTATTTGGTCTATGCTTCATTTGTACAAAGACAGAACAAGGCATTTATCTTAGTCTTTGGTTTTCCTTCATTTATTTATTAAAGTGTAATGATACATTTGCGTAACTGATGCTGATAGCTTTAAATTTGCACATCCACTTCCCTAACCTCTACTCAAAGGTGGGCCTGTTCAGTTTTAGATCATTTGCAGTCATTTATATTCTGCTTGCATTCTTTGATCTCAATTTTAAGTATCCCTATAACATTATACCATAATCTGCAGTTGGTCATTCCTAAAGTAAAAATCAAAATAGTTGTAATATCCTTCTTACCCTGCTTTGTGAGGAAACTTTTGTGAATAGAATTTAGACTTTAGGTGATACAGTGCATACCTCTCAATGTCTTAGCACAAGATTCAAGGCAAAGCCAAAAATAATGGGGGGACTAAGGCCCAAAATGGGCTCAGATTTTTAAAAAATATCTTATGAAGTTAAAAAGTTGTTAAAACAACAGGTTTTGTATTGGCTTGCATTTATTGAAGGCCATGTAATCTGAAACTCAAATATCTGTCATTATTTAGTGGGTGCAATCCTCAATGATTTGCCAGAAAAACAAAAATGTTATGAATAAAAGACCAAGAATATAAGGCAAAAAATCTGGGCATTCTGTGAAATTCTGGACAGTTGAGATATATGGTGATATGCATTGCTAACTATAAAAACAGCTAGTTAATAGTTCATATGCAAATACTAGACTATTAGTCTTCAGACTATTACAAGCCTAGCCAATAACAGGAGGTCAGAAACAACCCCTATACCATGCATCTCTGAGGTAAAGACCTTAACCACTATGCCAATCCCTTCCCATATGTTTCATCTAAAAGATGGCACACTCAGGACTGCAGCACCCTTAATGTTGCACTGCAGTTCAGCAATTCAGTCATCTAGAATTGGAATAGAACAGCACACAAGCACCAAAGGTAATGTACTACATATTATGCCACTGACACTGTTTCAGAGTCTTAATCCTCTGCACTAACTACCAAACATGCAAAGGGAAAAATCTCACCTCTTTTTGAAAAGAAAGACATCTGGGGGAATTCAAAAACATTACTGTAAGGTATGCACCATATGTACACCTCCAGGTAACCTTTGTGAATTCAAAGACAGCTCTACCACATAGCCTCTGCATGAAAACATACAGCACCACAGTGGGCTTCTCTCTAGATGTGTTATATGTTACTGACATAGTCCATGGGAGAAACATATGATAATTAGCCATGTGCTGTCAACCCTCGAACTGGAATCACTCGGTTGAGTAGAAAAGCATGGCTGCTCCTTGTGCCTCGCAGTAGGGAACATGAGCAAAAGGACATGTTCATCCATTGCACAGTAGGGAATTAGTGAGGGCTGTGTGAGTGCATGTGTGATCATGTAGCAGGAGGCTGTGTGTGTGTGTTTGTGTGTGTGTGTGTGTGTGTGTGTGTGTGTGTGTGTGTGTGTTTGTGTGAGTGCATGCACATGTGTAAGTGTGTGTGTGTGTGTGTGTGTGTGTGCTCTTGCAATCTGTATGGTTTGAATGTGAGTGTAATATTAACTACGTAATCCCATTTGCAAGTAATTATATATCCTTATGATGAGACATCTTTCATGTGTACAGTAATGTCAGTAATAGTGTATGATTAGTGAATGCAATATTCAGCTATGGACTTTGCCCAGTAATGTGCAGCAAGCATTTCACTTTCCCACACATATGTGCAACTGTAAGCAAATGAAAAATGTGTAAAGGGCAGGGCATAGTCATCATCACTGACACAGGGTAGTGGTGAAGGGATACAGGAGGATAAGACTGACACTAAAGAAGCGAGTGTGAATTATTGAATTTTATTGCATACTCGGAAGTTCTGCAGTATACACACAGGTGTTGGCCTCCGGGTCAGAACCAATAGCAGTGATTCTGTGTCAACCCTCTGCTGAGGTGTTGGGGATATCTGACAGTGGACAGGAACTCCTTAAATGTAGTCACTGGTGTTTTTTAGCAGCTCGCCCCAGAGCCATATGTTGCTGGCCAGTTTTACATACAGTACATATCATGCATGTTATTATTTAAATGGCCCTTTATCAGATTTTATGATATGTATGGCTATGGCCTCCTACTGTATTTACATACTTGACTTTACCATCTGCTCCCAGATATGGTCATGTGAGTACTTGCCACCTCTGCCTCCTTCTAAGATGAAGGATTCATTTTGAAGTAGTGCCTGCATAACAACTTCATTGTCTGCATCACTATCTGTTTTTTACTAGTTTGTAGATGTCTTTCTTTGATGCCATAGCCCTGTATGAGTTGAAACATTAAAGAAATGCAAAATACACAATTAAAACATAAATGACTGCTTACAAAACAAATATGTATGTATGAATGTATGCATTCATCATGTACAAAATAATTAAAAAATTAAAGCTCCATGTCAGTACACACAAGTAAATACAGAACTTCATCCCCTAAACAATAAGTCAAGGAAATGAAAGACAAGTGCACAAGTTATGTAAGGAGGAAAACAAGTGCGTAAATGTGTAGTACATTGCAGCAGTAACAAAAGCAATGTACACTTTTACAGTAGAAATGGCTACACTGTTATTGGATGCCCACTTTTGGGTTTTGTATCACAGTCTAAATATATTTTGTGGGCTGCAAATGTCAAGCTCCTGACCTTGCTACTAAGTGATATAGCACTCTTCTGCTATTACTGGTCAGATGGGCATATAAATGTGTCCATGATGTCATGCTGCACTCTTTACAAACATTCGTAATGAAAAAATAATTGATATATACATGCTTATACCATCAGCAAGGGACAAACAATGCAGTCAGTAAAGCAATGGGTATATTGTGATATACAATCCATTAGTAAGGTTGAAAGACAACATTTTGTAAAAAAGCAGCAACATACCTTTGCGTCTAGTCAGTTATGAAACTAGAAACAAGTTTTGCAAGCAATTAGCAACATGGAGCTCTATGGATCCAAACAGTCTCCCCTATCATGATACAAATTGCTTGCCTTCATGATTACCTTAATATAGTACAGATTCAGCCCTCTGAGCACTTAAAATATTCAAATGAGGTGCAAACTCATTAATATTCATACATTCCAACATCTGCATTAAGTGCAGGGAATGTAAATATGGTGTAAGGACTTACACAACTGCAAGCACACACTCTACCTCAGCAAGAATGAGCACTGATAAGTAATACTTGCTAAGGGCTTGAAAGTGGGAATGATTACTTTGACTGCAGGAACAAGCAGTCTTTCACAGTCTATCCTCTTTGACGTAAACGTATCGAGGGTATGTCAGGGAGAAGATACTTAACACTAAATTCTGGGATTACATTGAGTTATGAGAAAAATATTCCTGACATTTTTATAAATTGTTTATACCCACATTTTGTGCCTCTGAGTCACATGATTTTTGCAAGTCTAAGGATGCACTTTGCTCCTGGAAAAGCACATACCAATAGCAATGCAAGGGAGAAAGCATTGTTGTTAGAAAATCATAGATAGGGGAATGCTGCTCACAAAATAAAGAAAAGAAAGTGGCAGATTTACCAGTATTTATTTTACTGTCTCTGAGAAAATAGCTTAACTGTTGCTAAGATCACATTCATCTACACATCTACTGGCAAATTACAAAGGACAGCTTTCAGAACTTTTTCTATTGCAGTTTTAATGTGAATTGATACACTCTTACATCTTCCTTATATGTAAAATACTTTTTCTGCTTCCTCTTATATGCCTGTTTTTGTGGCAAGGGCAGATCGCAATCTCACTTGTGCGCTGTTAATTCATTGGTTTGGTGGTTCAAGTCCAGAGACAGTGCTGTTTGTGTGAATGTATTGATATTTAAGTAGCCTATGCTCATGTTGAAAGACAACAAAGTGGATGTAACATCAGAAATGTACATTTTAAATAAATGTTTTATAATACCCCTTTACTTTATATAGCTTTTTCTCCTGTATCCTTTGCATGCCACTTGGCCTTGCTCATTTTGATGGGCAGCATTCCCCAGCAGTGAGCAAAAGTTCAATTCTAAGGTAAAAACTGAACATTTTAATTTCGAATGCATTCATTACAGGCAGTCCCTGGGTTATGGACATCTGACTTGTGGAAAACCCATAGATACAAATAGGATGTTGGAAATAATGTGAAAAAAAAATAAAATTAAGTTGCCCAAATCTTTGTGTGTGTGTGTGTGTGTGTGTGTGTGTGTGTGTGTGTGTGTGTGTGTGTGTGTATGTGTGTGAGAGAGTGATAGAGAGAAAGAGAGAGAGAGATCTGGAGAGTGAGAGCAATGTGTGAGTGAATGCAGGTATGAATGAGGAAGTGACTGTGTGTGAGAGAGAGAGTGAAGAGTGAGAGTGATGTGTGTGTGAATGCAAATATGAATGAAGAAGTGACTGTGTGTGAGAGAGTTAGAATGCCAAACTCTGGACATTCTGAGAAAATCTGTACAACCAAGACACTATATTCTAACTTTAGTCTTTAATGATTTGCTACTACTTTTGCTAAACAATCACAATTTTATGAAAAATAGACCAAAAATATGAGGCAAAACCCTGGACATTCTGCAAAAATCTGTACATTTGAGAGGTATGTGTATGTGAAAAAGTCCTCATAAACACTACATTTAATAACAAGATGCCTTAAACCAGCTTTGTTGATAGGAAGTAATAGCATAGCTACAGTATACAACATTATGTTTAAGATTGTTTTGTTTGGAAGGGTTTTTAAAGTGTTCTATATGCAAAGAAAAGTAAAATAAATACTAGACTGTGGCAAACATTTGACTAAGTGACATTTAATAAGAACCATATGTATGTCTTTCAACTTACATACAAATTTGATTTAAGGACACACTAAAAAACAGATCTCATCCTTAACTTGGGGACTGCCTGTAGCACAATTGAAACTGATGCAGGTGCACTTTCATCAGCACTTTGCAGAGTACTGAATGAAGAAAATCCACCTGTCAGATAACTATGTCTGTGGCACAAGGTGTAAGTGAAGTGATTTTAGTGAAAGAGGTCACATAATGCAATGTTTATTGATATATTTTTGACTGGATTCAAAATAAATATTCACACCCACTTTTGTATATGAAATGAACAGGCTGAAGTATGTGATAAAAGTTAGAATATCTTACCTGTTCTGTGAATTGATGTTACAAAAGTGGTATAAACTCACATGGTCACATTATTTATAACAATATGTGATATGGATGTTGTGGTATATGATATTTTATATGATATTTTGTAGAGTATGCTAGCATGGGTTATGTGGACATATGTCTTATATTTGCTGGGGAACTTTCCCATATCTCACAAGTATTCATCATGACAAATAAACAATGTATTATAAACTTTGATGTCATGAGCAATTGTATTTACTGTAGCAAGATTGATCTCATATCTTTCTCAGTGTGCCCTCTTTCAGAGCACTTGCCTTTTGCATGAAGGTCTGATGATGTGTAACCTAAATGCTACTTGTGATGGAGCAAGCAGATATGACTGTGTCATGCTAATGCTAAAACAGCTTTGTCTCTTGCTACATATATCTATTACATGTTATTTTGTAATATATGATAATGTTTAATTTTTTAATTTATTTTAAAGTCTTTTGCATTTGTGTTCTGCTCAGCAGTGCACAAGCAGTGTTCACTTCCTAATGAAAAAATGAAACATTTTATTTGGGCTGCCTTCTGTACTGCAAACAAGCTTGGTGCCATTGCATGGCCATCAGGCCTCTGGATAGTACTCAGTGAATAAGATGCACCTGTCATCGAGTTTACAGATATTTCTGCAGAGGGGGTCAGAATGCCATTTGTCACAACATTTTGATTAGGAATATAACAATACATTTAAATGAGTATCATAACTATGTTCATTACAAAAACTGTATCATAGATTCATAGGTTCATAGGAGGTTACTAGGCTATTGGTCCCATATGGTGTGATATGATGTGCACAATATTTTTGCTATAATTTTTATGAGTTATCACATATCAGAATGATGTATTTAGGGCATATGCATGTAAGAAAATCAAAAATATATTACTCAGGTGATGCAACTGCGTGAATATGAAATGTATTTACAAACACGAATGCTGCCTTTTACATAGAAATGCAGAGCCATGACTAATTTAGGTCATATGCATACAGGCATCTCAGAAGTATATCTCCAGTCATTGTTACATTACTATAACTCTAATTACCATGTTGAAAAGTACATTCTTCTGTAGCACTGGCAGTCAATAAGCAAAGTTTAACATTTTATCTTTTTTTCTCGTGGGTTTGAGTCCCAGGTGATACTAAATCTTACCAGTATGTAACTCACAACAAGCTAATATGTCACAAGTAATACCATGGTTCATCCAACCAAAAATGATTAGAAGAAACTATATACATCTCTTTCTGTCTTTCTCTCTATAGATAAATACTATTGATGCTGTGCCCTCTACACTGTGTAACTAAAGATGGAGGAGGTTTGAATACAACAATGCTTGACTACTGTGTGTGTGTGTGTGTGTGTGTGTGTGTGTGTGTGTGTGTGTGTGTGTGTGTGTGTTTCTCTGTTATACTGTGTAGAAAAGGCTTCTAATGCTTATAGTATGTGTAGCTGCATATTGTTACTGAGCTCCTCAACCACCTTCATATTTTTTTAGAAGAACATCATGCCATATTAAACAATGGTGATGTCATCCATTCAAATGGGCACTGTCAGAATTGCAAACCAGTATTTCATGTGGCGTGTGCGATTCAGGCAGTGTTGTTTACCCTGTGATCTTAGATGTATTACTGAGGCAGTTAGCTCTAAGGACTAAAGCACTGACGTGTTAATGAGCTGCTTCCTGTGCCAAGAGTGCAGTGTTTGAATCAGGCTGGCAGTTGGTACAGAAGGTTAAGACTTTGAACTGCTGTTCCTATGGTACAACGTTTGCATCCCTCATCCTCATTTGCCTACTCTGTGAACTTGAATAATTCACTTGACTAGACATTGCTCCTAAGTTATCCCTGGAAATGGACTGTGGGCCCAGTGGGCCTATCTGGTTAATAAATGGATGCATTATTACTACTTAGGTAGTCTGTTCAAGACTGTGAATTTGCATGTAGGTAGCAACATTGTAACTCAGCTATTGGCTGTGTACATATATAGCTGGGGATTCTTATTACAAAAATGTATGCTCATTCTTCACACACAGGTGCTTTGTTGGATAATGATGATGGCTTTCCCAAGATAATTACTAAGGCTTTTTCTGTGGTGTGGGGAAATAAAATGCAGCAATGAAGTCCTTAAATTGTGCTTAGCTGCACTTTTTCCTCTTAAACAGTTCCTAAACCACCAAATCTACAATAGTCTCATATCATTCAGAGAATTCCCACTAGTATAGACCCTTTATAGAGCACCCAGTTATACGACACCCCTTCATTCTCTCCCTACTATGAAAACAGCATTTAACTTAGCATTATGGATGGTCATTTTCCCTCCATTTCTGCTACCAGTCTGATTGACATGGGTATCCTGACACAGTGTAGCAACTGCCTCATGCACAGTGACATCCCACTACTCCTAAATCACCCAAGTGCAATTTGTGAGAGATACATCTACACTAAGAATCTAGAATCCTTGCTTTCTTGCACACAGAACAGTAACACTGAGCAGGTTGCCAGCTCACATACTACACCTCCTTTACAAACCATGCACTCAACACATAAACCAGCATATGTGGAGGTATTCACCAGAAACCTACCTAAACACCAGAGACCTTCTAAAGACACATGCTACACATAATACAGCACCTACAGCACTCAATACACATAAAAACACAAGCATCAGTGTCCCAGTAAATAAGTCCCTAAGGCAAAGCACATCTAAACCAAATTTTTTAGTCATAGTTGACTCCATTGTGAGACACACAGATGCCGCACTCGCCAGGCCGGACAAGGAGAAGGTTCCAATCAGCTGTATATCAGGTGCCAGCATCTGTCAGACTGCACATACACTTAGGTCTCTCAACAACAAGTGCCATCATGACAACATCATAGTTTATATTGGTGTGAATGACTTGAGACATACCTCACTGGAATATATGAAGAGACATGATTCAGCTCTCTGAATATGTGTCCCAGGCAGGTATGTCCCGAGCTTTGGGAACCATTCTACCTTCACTTAGGATAATACTACAATATAAACAAAAAATGATTGACTTCAACAATTGGCTTAGTTTCTGGTGTCATTCTAAGGGGATCCAGTTCATGTCAGCCTGGGATGATATGGTTGATAGACCATGCTGCTTTGCCAGAGATGGTCTTCACCTGTCACCTCTCGGCTTTTGGTTACTTGCTAAGGCAGTTACCTCCCCCACAGTGCCTTTTTAGGCAAGATCTGAAGAACAAAAGTTCTGATGTGAAAATATCACTCACAAATAAATTAATTAAAAGTTATGCTACTAAAAGCTAGGAATTTAAATCAGAAGCTGCATTCTCTGGAAGCACTCCTCTCCATGGAGGATGTGAACATCTGTGCAGTAACAGAAACTTGGTTCAGGGCCGCAGAGAATATCCCAGCCTTGCAAGGCTACAATGTCTTCCACACTTTCAGATTGCAAAATAAACATGTGTGAACCAAAGGAGTGTCTATCTTCATCAAAGATAAATACACTTCTAGACTGGTTAGACAAGAGAACTCCATGGAGTTACTCTAAGTTTAACTCACAGTGGGTAAGACCTCTCCCTTCAAATCATTGTTAGCTATAGGCCCCTTTAATGAACCATGATGCCCACACTGCTTATTTGGACTTATTGAGTCAATCAAATTATAACCAAACACTCCAGTCATGGACGATTTTAACTATCCCTCCATTGACTGGGAAACCTATACAAGTACCAACATGCTCGCACAAAGGTTCCTGGACTTTGTTAACACTAATACCCTGGAACAAATAGTATGTAACCCCACAAGGGGCTCAAATATTCTCAACCTGGTCCTCACCAACATGGGTTGACCGTTGCAGCACCACAAGTATATGACCTCACTGGTTAAATCTTATCATAAATCAGTCACATTAGAAATAGCTATAACACCTGAACCCCTCTTAGGTGAAATCAAGTGAAAAAAATTCACCAAAGCTAATTATAACCTCCTAAGGAATGGCAAAAATAACTTGCAAGCTCCTGTTCTCACAGATGCCATTGACAACTATACTAAGGTATACACTAATGATTTGTACAATCACTTAAACAAATGTATTGATGCTGCTGTACCTGATAGGCTCAAAACAAGATCCTCAAGAAAAAAAAACAAGCCTCAAAAGCAGACATCCAGCATTACTAAGTTAAACAACAAGAGGAAGAATTTGCTGTCTAAGAATAAAAAGGAGAAGTCCCAGCAAAGGAAGAACATATTCCTCTGCTTGAACAAACAAATAAGACAACTTGTAAAATCCTCTAAGGGCAACTTCGAAAAAAATTTAGCAACCATATCTAAGGATAACCATAAGGCATTCTTCAGCTGTATCCATAACCTAAAAGGTAGGACCCAGATGTGTGCTGAACTAGCTGTGGATGGCATCACACACACTGATCCTGCAAAAATTGTTAACCTACTGTATTAGCTGACAGGTTTGGAGAAAATTTCACCCTCCCCCCATCCCTTCCAATCATTACACAAAGAATTCCGTCTACATTTATGTCACCTTGCATCTCCAAAGAGCAAGTCATTAATGCTCTTTCCAAGGGCAAAAACACAGCCTCTATGAGATCAGATGGCATTCCAGGTTGCATTTTAAATGGTCTAAAACATGAGTTTGCAACTACATTAGGTATTCTCTTCTACCACAACCCGAATACTGGTTTTATCCCTGCTGAATGGAAAACAGCAACCATCATCCCCCTTCAGAAAGGGGGTACAGCAACAGACACTGGGAACTACAGACCCATAAGCCTTAACCAGGACTTATCTGTAAGGCCATGTGGAACGAATCATTATGGACCATATAAACAAGGATATAGGTGATCTCCAAACCCTTGATCTGCCACAATCTGGTTTTGTCAAAGGCAGGTCATGCCTGTTAAACCTGGTGGACTTCTTCAAAAATGTCACCAGAGACATAGACTAAGGCAAATCTGTGCATACAGCCTACCTTGACTTAGCCAAGGCCTTCAACACAATCCCACATTCAGGCATCATTGATAAACTCTCCCAGTTGAATTTTCAACCCTTATGTCATCAGATGGCTTGCGAACTGGCTCACTGACAGATCCCACTCAGTAAAAGTTGGGGACTTCAACCAGCAGACCTTTCACCAGTAGGGTTCCACAGGGGTCAGTGCTGGGTTCTGTTATTTTGAATATACTTCGACGTTCAGACCAAAACAGAAGGGCTGTGGCTGCCTGAGTTTGCTGACAACTGCAAATTAGGTGTAATCACTGACTCCACAAAAGATGTTACTACACTTCAAGAGGGACTTACACAAACCAATGATTGGTGCCAAAGCCATAGACTCAAACTCATTGCTAAAAATGCATGTTCATCCCCTTTGGTATCCCTGCAGGCTATCATATAAATAATAATACCCTAAGTAACAACTCAGTAGTGAGACACTTGGGAATGCAAGTTGACTGTAGCCTAAACTTTGACCACCAGGTGTCTACTGTAGTAAGGAAAGCATTCTATGTCAGACACCTCATTAGCAAAAGCATTGCCTCAAGAGTGAAATAAGTCATAAATCCACTGTTGTCGACCCTCATTGGGCCAATAATTGAGTACAATGCCCCCTTTAGTATGTACCTTACCAGACACCTACATAAACTTGAGAGACCTCAAAGATTTCTATCCAAGAAAATTCAGAGGTTCCAGCACATGTCATAGATTGACAGACTGAAGTCACTATCACTGTACTCAGCAATGTACTGACTACTTAGAGGAGACTTGTGCCTGACCTACAGAGCAATCTTGGATCCAAACCTAATGGAAATGTTGCATATCTGCAAATCAAGTAGGGCAAAAGTCACCCGCTCCAGGGACATTAACCTGGCCTGAAACATAAATAGGACCTGTTGGAGAGACAGATATGTCTCTCAGAGCTTACCACTCATCAGGAATAGGCTACCAGTTCATATCAAACAGAGCACCTCTACAACCCTGTTTAAACATAGCCTGGATGACTGGATGGAAAACTGTAAATTCTTACTGGGGATTTTGCCTAGATATGAGCAGTTGTTGCTAACTAAGATCTCAAGTTTTGACATGATCCTTTATATTGAGTTTCTCCTGTATTATATTGGGTACACACAGCTAGGCTTATAAAGACCTTTGGATCAATAGCCTAGTAACCACCTTTGAACCTATAATGTTCTGTATGCTATTGAGCTAGTAAGGCATGTGTTCAAATCCATGATCAGTTACACATTGTGCCTGATTCCCATTCACTTGTCACTGTGATGACTGCATTACACATCAAATGTGTTTAGGTATACCTAGCAGCAGGCAATGTTGTGTGAGAAAGATGTATAGCAACATGGCTGGTAATGGTAGGGACGGTGTTCCATTTAAAGCACAAAGGTGGGGTGTTGAGGAGTCCAGGACTTTTTTGGCACTCCCTCTGAAGAGTTACAGCCTGAAGCAGTTGCAGGGAAGAATATTCTGGGTCTCAGTATAAGACTGAGGCTTGGAATAGCTTGGCCCAGGCGGTCTCTAGTGCAACATGCATACCATGCACTGGAGAGCAAAATGTCATCACCACTACAGTGACATAAAGAGACACAAGTGGGACCTCCTGAGAAGATGAATTTAAGACTGAAAACACCCCTCAGTTGTGTAGATGTACTGACTCATCACCTGTATATGAGATGGTATTAATTAGCCAGCAAATGTGGATATCCATTATGCTTTCATAAATCTATTTTTTTCATTTTCCTACTGTACAACTTCAGCAGAAATAGCAGAAAACTGTGAGGCATGTCAGGAGAGTCTAACTTGCCTTAGACAGGCATGGTGCAAGTATGCATCAGGTCTGAATGCAAGGCAGATATATATCATCTTGAGAAGGCATACCATAACTTTGATATTAAGCATACATGCCTGCTACAATAGCACTTGTTTATTGCATTAGGCAATGAGTAAATCAATATAATTGATGGGTTCAATACCCAGAAACTGACATTAGATTGTTTTCAGAATAGTGTTAACTGCAATACTGTATGACATTAACAATTACATTTTAGCAAATGCAATTATTAACTTTGAAAGCAGATATCTGATATACCATAGTCAAATATATGATTCTATTAGTCATTTTATTGGACCTTAAGGCCTTTCCATCATATCTGGAAAGGGCCAGGTGTACTTATGTAGTTCTCCTATTTATTTATGCATTGAAATAACAACAACAACAATAATCTATAAATATATAGATGATTGTTTTCTGGGTTTGAGAACTAATCTTCACGAACCTTTTTCAGACTCAGTCCCGGAGTGGTATCCGGTTAAGTGACTTCCACAGAGTCACACAGTTAGGTAATGTAGACTGAGAGTATAACACCTTGCACCACTAGACCTCAGGAAACAGCTGATTAACAGCTCCTTAATCCTCTAAGTCAACTGCCAGATAAGAAATGAACTAATGTGACATCGCTATTGATATAATTTTCTTTGTCTTCCTCATTCCATCTCCCTCATTTTTAAATATATTTTTATTTTTTCTAATACATTGCTGCTGAAAACAAAATGACCATCAGTATAGGGTTCTAGACAACCCCTGGGGTTCGGCCCATCATATATCCTCAGGTGGCTGTGGGGTCACCACCACAGGCAGGACAGGTACCCAGCACATCTGGATTGCAACCTGTCAGTGTTGCCTCCACAACTCCTGCCCTACAAGCTCTACCTGTGTCAGGTAGCTCTGCCTGGGATGCAGCAGTAGTAGTGGAGGTGGTGATTTTGTCACCTGTCAGGAGCTGACAGGGCTGGTGGAAGGCATTATGGAGAGGGCCTTTGGTATCTGAATCAACAGGGTTGAAAAGGTCCTGCATTGTATTGCCAAAACAATGCAACATCTGGTACTGACCCAGGCAATTGACACAGGAGACAGTGTTTACAGTTCTGAGGGTAAGGACTAGATTCTCACTGTTCTCAAGCTGGATGTGAATGTACCTCCAAAGTTCACTACCTATTCCCAACCATGCTGTCACCCAACTCTTTGCGTTCATCCCCATCCATGTCTGTTTTGTATGTCCTGTATGCCTGTACCTGCTACCTAATCTACCCTACCTATCTAACCCTCTTATTCATAATCACTTTTCCCCAACAATCCTCTCTCTCTTTCTCTCCAAAAAAAATAAAAAAATAAATAAATAAAAATTACACCCCATATACAGCTCTCCACTTTGTCTATATGTCATCTTGATACATTTCTTTTGGTCTGATTGGTTATACACTATTATTCTATTATTGCCACTCATCTCTGGTGTGGTGACTCTCCAAAATCATGACTTTTTTGTACAATTCAATTCTACATTTATGTTGTTAAGAAGTAGATAACTATGATGCTCTCCCACCACCATTCTGCAAAGTTATTACGAAAGACTAAAATATCTGAACTTGTACAGTGTGTCTTATAGATATCTAAGGGAGGTCTTATTCAGACCATTTAGAGACAGCTATCTCTGTAATGTCTGGGATTATCAAAAAGTACTAGATAATCGTCAGACAACCTATGTAGAAGATTCTATAGGAATGAGAAGTGTACTAATTGGTTCTCTGAGATGGTAGCTGATGCATGGAACAGACTACCAAATTACATTAAAGGAAGTACTAGTTTACATATTTTTAAGAACAACCTGGACACTTATTATAGGAACAAGTGTTTTGGTGTATTGATAAGCTAGAAGGGCATTAATGCCCGTGCTTGAAATATTTGTATGTATGCATGTATGTATGTTTGTAATTCCTGTATTCTTTCCCCCTGTCTCCTACCCTTTGCTTGTCACCCTCATTTCCTCCACTGTTCTATCAACCCCTTTTTCACATATTTAATCTGGTCAAAAAGTAGAATCACACACAACACAATAGCCAGGGCCCATCAAAAAGCATTCACATGTTGTCCTCAGCATTTGTGCAGAGGTTGGCATCATGCATCAGTGCTGAGTGACAGTGAATGGCATTTCACATCCCATGGTAAAAGCTGAAATTAAAATTGGTTGGTGGATGTAATGAATTTCAAGTTCGTATGTGATGGGTTGAGATAATTCCTCTGTCTATAGCCTGATGTTTTGCATAGTGTCATGGGTTCAATTCCAATAATATTTAATGCCATTTTAGATTCCTATCGTATGTTTAACTTAAAGTCTGCATTTATATCCTCTTATAACATTTCATTAACATAGCATTTGAATAATTCAGCAAGAAAGCATTTGCAAAAACATCCCATCCTCAACAGAGAGACATAGGAAACCACCCTTACCCTGTTTATGTTTTAATGTTGTTTCTGCTCTCCTACCCTTTCTTGTTCCCTATTGCAAGCACTTTATTGTACAGAGCATGACAGATTAATAATGAGAAAACACCTAAGAGTAACACACCGTGAAGGTAGTCCTACATGTTCTGTAAACACATCCATCTCTCTCTCTGTCTCTGTCTCTCTCTCTCTCTCTCTCCCCTTCTCGCTTTCTGTTCAACCCTTCTGCTTTAGTAAGTTGTCACTGTCCCTTCAATTGTGAGATTTAAATCACATGACATATGAGTTCCTTTGTAGCATGATGAGAAAATGCTCAGTACTACTGACTGATTGTTTGGATGCTTTCAAGGGTTCTAATCCAGGCATTAGCAAGCAGTCGTTCACTGTTTTTAGTACACTATTTTATGTGTAGCTGTTCCTTACGTATTGTTTTGCGTCATCATTATCATGCGTCTGTCATAATTTACTTGGTCTCTGCCTCCCTTTCTGCCTGTCAAATTATCTTCCCCTTCTGTGTCATTAGTCTTTCTCCTCTGCATTTTTGCACTGTCTGGCACTGAGCAGCAGTGGTAACTTAGGAAAAATGGAAGCACACAGCTTATGGCAAAAATCTTGTGAGTTTTTGCTTTGGCCTCATTACTTTATTGCCCTTCACACTGCTGCCCTTAACCTTGCTGTGCTATGTACAGTCAGGCTAATCTCCTGAACAAACTAATTGAATATACACCACATATGATGTGCCAATTGCCAATATTGTTAGTAAGCATGCTGCCTAAATATTCCTACCATCATGACAAATCTGTAAATGATGATACATAACACCTTAACATAACACATCTCTGTTCTTCATTTATGTGCTGGCTGCAATGCACACCTTATATAATGTTAAAATTGTCATTACTGTGATGAAGCCTGATGCCTACATTCCCATTTTCCTAATTGTTTTGTGACTGTTCATTCAAAACAATAAAATTAAAATTATGAAATAACATTTCATGTGTGGTGTATTGACATACTTTTCATGCCTGAAACATGTATTTGGCTTACTGTTAAGGGTTCAGATTCAGAAATATGTGAAAGTCATATTTAATTTTTTAGTTATATTATTACGTGTGTAAATGTTATCTACATATTGCAGTAAGCCACCATTATCTAATGTCTGAATTATGGTTATACTTTCTGACCCCTGTTTTTCCCTATTGGAAATACTTGACACTTGATTGTAGATAGCATGACATTATTCATTAGGGAAAGCATAACATACCTCAAGGATGTTAAAAAATGCCCCAGATGAATATAATAGTTTTGTCTCTGTCACTATCTTCATGTCTCTATCTGTCTCCTCTTCTGCATCATCACTTTTTCCTATTTCATATTCATTAGGCTAATAGATGTAATAGATATAATGTGCATATTATGGGATTTTACAATTTTGATGGGGACAATGAAGAGTAATACATACATTCTCCTTTGCTTCAATCTGTTGTCATTTTTGAACTTTGTGAAATAGGGTTTCCTATTTAGTGTGGTTAGGAGGTAATACTTAGTTCTATCGATTTGTTTTAGAATACTGTCAAGGTACAAATACAGATATATGCTAACTTGTTTTTCAATGTTTTGTATGCCTCCTGTGGGTGTAAGTGTTGGTTACAGATTTTCTTAACACATCATTATCCTACTGTTGTATTAACGTGCTGGCTCCGTATTGGGAACACTGTCTTGTACAGAGCTTGACTGAATAATTATGATGAAAAACACAACACAAATATGTGTAGATATAAACTATAAACTCATCTCTCAGTATGTGTGTATGTGTATCCCTATCACCAACTGTCCGCCTCTTCCCACCCCTTCTGAGTAATCAAATACACCTCCTTTATTCAAAACTGTTTCCATAAGCTATGTTTCTACCAGAAATAACATTCATGGTCCCTCTTGTGTTTCATAATATACATGTAGCATACATATAATGATTGAAGAACTGCAACTGTCATGACAAATATGTAAATCATGATACCTGAAACATGATTATAACACATATATGTTCCATAAATCAGATTAAGACATTATTGTACGTGTATAATGCTTATTTGTTTGAAGGTCAGCATGGACCACCATAGACTATTACTAATTCCTATTTTAAGTTCGACATATCAAGATATGATTATGCATGTGCTAATATTTTGTCATCAGCAGCACAGATGAGTTTTCCAGTGCTATGCTTCAGGGACAGAGAATTAAAAAAATGACAAGAAAAGTTTATATGGGTAGGTGGTACAGCTTCTTCGTGTGTTACTAGAATTTTGAAACCAAGATATCTTCATTCACAGTGATGTTGACTCGGTTAATTCAATCTGTTAATATATGTTTGCACTGCAATAGTTGCACTTGCAGCTTTATTACAATGGTATGTAACCTTTTCACACATAATCCATCACTGTTACTCAGAAGTGCATTGCCATATTTAGGAAGTGTCTGTATTGTCAATACACATTGTGCAATCAGGAGTCAAGACAACTGGCAGTGGCTTACTAAATGGTTAATATTTGCATGCAATCATCCTGCGATGAACTGTCATGAATGCTTGATTGACAAACCACTGTTTTACAATTGTATTGACATTATATTGTGAAACAGGTACTGTAATGCAATGTACATGAATGACACTATATTGATGTTAGCAGAGAAGTAATTACATGGGACAAGCACAGTGATGCTTATTGCCCTGTCCAGACAAATGCATTTGTTCCTAAAACCTGTGATTCATAGCAGGTGATGTTTGAAACAATGATGCAATACTTACTGTGATGTGATGTTATGCGGTAGTGCCATCTATGCCAGGGAGAGTAGGGCAGTACATGTGTACCTATGCCAGCATAGCCAGCTGTAGTTTTGTAAATAATTTCATGTTATTTGACTATTACACTGATGTGTACAGATGCGTGAGTTAAAAATATATTTATAAAGTTACTTGTGTTAAAAATGCATCAACAGTAGGTCCTGATGGACAGAAAATAATGTATTCATGTATAGTAGGTTGGATTCTTGTAATTGATGAAATGTGTATGTTTATCAGAGAACCCTGTAAGTGTGGAACATTTGAGATTGTGCTATAGCTTTCAGATACTGCCACAGATCTTAACAAAGTCAGGTGATCAGAGGTGATTTCATCTTGTAATTAGCATCTGACTTCTTTGGAACTCTCACAGCAGCACTTTGGAATCTGACAGGAAAGATTTCTGACAGGATATATATATCTCACACATCCACAAAGGCAAAGAAAGACATCAGGCAGGATTCACGATGGCTTGCACGGAGTCTAAGAGTCGTGTAAGACTCCATGCAGCCATCGCGATCCAGGAACAGCCCAAAATCCCGTGTAAGAGACAGCTAAAATGACTCTTACACGGGCAGGGCGTGGATATGCTAATCACCCCACTTGCAGCCGAAAGGCATGCAAATGAGGTAGATTAGCGATCCACGAAGCTGAAACCAGCCCGTGTAAGAGTCGTGTTAGTTGCAGAAATGTACTCAGTTGACAACTGAGTACATTACTGCAAATAACACAACGGAGCCATGACAGCTCCAAATAAAGTGTGGAAATGTTGCAGTCAGCATGCCAATGGCCAAATATGTGGCCATTGGCATGGTAACCCGATGCAAACATGAAAAAAATTTTTTTTTTTTATTAAGAGATCGGCGATGTTTAAACCCAGCGCAGCCCCGCGCAAATGGGCTGCTCTATATAAAACTGAAAAAATGAAGGTTTGAAACCCACAAATGTGGGTTTTATGTAATGCATGGATTTGCAATGCAGGGACTAGCAGACCAAAAACAACATGGCCACCGTCTAGTGGTTGCCAAGGGGGCAAGCTGAGTGTAAGACATGTAACTAAGCATTAGTAGGCAATCCTATGTAAATGAGAGGTAGGATAGTGAATCACACTGTCACATAGCAAATGAGCACAGTCCATGTAGTGTAAGAGTTAGATAAGGGGGGGGAGTAACAGAGTAGGAGATAGGTGACATCACAGGGGGGAATGTCAGGAAGAAATCAAGCTCATTGGAGCAAAGTGGTATGTGAAACATATCAATCACACAGCAGAAAAAGAGGAGTGTCAACAGATAAGCATGGGAAAGTCAAGAAATGGAAGGTGTACACTGTGGCCAACACCAAAGGTTCTTGCTGTGCGTGCATGCGCGCGTGTGCGCGCTGGGAGGCGCGAGTAAGACAGAGTGCATGCGTGTAAGGCAGAGTAAGCATGTAGGAGCCTGTTTAAAGATTTGTAAGCCTGTTTGCGCTGGTGTGCGCGCGTTTTAACCTGAATAAGCAGATTCTAGTCTGTGTAAGCATGTGTGCGTGCGTGGTAGCCACTGTGAGCGTGTTTTCGCTGGTAGGCGCGCTGCTCCCCCCCTGAGGAAACAGAGAGGAAAAGGAAGCAGAAGAAATAGTAGGAAATTATCAGGGAATACCCGTAGAGGTAGCATGTGAAAACAATTAGAAGCAGGCAATTACACAGGCAGAATACAAGCCCAGCCCAGCACTTAAAACACTGCAAACAGCATTGCAGTATGTTTCTCTCAAGAGACACTGCAAGACAGGAGTAAGCTAGCAGAAGTGAAAACTGAAAAAGCTGCACTCAGACCAAACATGCTAGGGGCTGCCATAGCTGTCATAAGGAGACATAGAAGACTTGCTGAGGGTGGTGACAATGGAAATGCTGCCAGACAACCCACAGTGAGGAGACGGAGAAGAGTGTACAGACCCAGGGTCACCTACCAGGGGTTACATGAGCTGGAGATAGAGGAGCGCTATAGAGTGGACAGAGACCTCCCGCAGCAAATTGTTGAGCTGTGCAGGCCATGCCTCACACACAGAACCAACAGAGGGGAACCCATCCCAGTGGAAACCAAGGTATGTGTTGGCCTAAGAATACTAGCAACAGGTACCTTCCAGAGACCAACTGGTGATATGATGGGGATATCACAGGCATCAGCCTCCAGGGTACTGCACCAGTTCCTGGATGTCATGTCAGCACATGTTGGTGATCATGTATATTTCCCCAATGCTCGTGAGGTATTGGCCAGCAATATGCGTCTCTTCCAGCAAATAGCAGAATACCCTGAGGTAGTGGGTGCAATAGACTGCACGCACATACGCATCAAAGCACCAGCCGGTGAGCAGGGTAGGGTCTACATTAACCCCAAGGGCTTCCCCTCCATCAACTGCCAGGTCATGTGTGATGCCCAGGGCATAATAATGAATGTGTGTGCTGGCTGCCCTGGGAGCTACCATGATTCCCATATCTGGCATTTGACGCAGCTGTCCAAGACATTTGCCAATGGGGACATCCCACATGGTCACCTAGTGGGGGATGCAGGTTATGCACTGGAGCCGTGGCTGATGACACCCATCAGAAGCGCACACACACCTGAACAGGAACGCCATAATGAGGCACACGCACAAGCACGTAATGTAATAGAGCGTGTGTTTGGGCTGCTCAAGTCACGGTTCCGGTGCCTGGACACATCTGGTGGAGCCTTGCAGTACTCACCAACTACATGTACCCAAATTGTCATGGTATGTGCTATGCTACATAATATGATCTTGTGAAAACAGCTGCAGCAGGACCAGCATAGGGCCGGGACAAACAGCCCCCCACCATTGCCAAGGCCATCACAGGCAGAGCGTGACTCGGAGGATGAACAACCTGAGCCTGCCCCAGTAGGCAGAAGGAGGCGTGCCCAGTATGCCCTGGCCTTGGCAAAGAGGCAACGCATAGCACATACACTGGCTCAGTAGGAACCCTGGGAATGATACCCCTCTCTGACTCACTCATATAGTAACAGGGATGCCTAACATGACATAATCTGCTCTCAAACATTTACAGGGAGTGTAGTATGTGCATCCGACAGAGGCAGCCCTGCAGCACTACCTGAGGCATGATCGCCATGTGTTAAGCAATGTAACACCATCTAGTACATGAAGACCCAACCTAACATCTCACACTCATCAAGCATGATGCCACACTATGAAGACAACAAGATCAAGTACAATAATTGGCTGAGGTATTGCTGTTAGCAAGGGGGAACACATGGCTGACAGCCTAGGCTGACATGCTGAGCAAGACATGATGCCCCACCTGCTAGGGATGGCACGCACCCAGCACACCTGGCTGTGTAGATACTGGCAAAGGCTGCTGTCACCCCCACTGTGCCTGGAATAGGTAAGTCTGGAAACACAAACCCACCAACATAGGTAGCACAAGGGATAATAACCTGGACGTAATGCTACCCAATGCCAGAAGTCTAACCTGCAAGGTGCATGCAGACCAAACCCACCACAGCATGGAGAATGGTAATATGTGTTCTGTAACAGAAACCTGGGCAAAGCCCAGAAGAGCACCCTAATACTACCAGGTTATGCCTCATACCATGCTCTACAGTTCCAAAACATGGAACACACGACAATAGGAGTGTGGCTACCAGTAATTATCAAGAATAACCACACCCCCAGGTTGGTACCACAGCAAGAAGCAGCATGGACTATCCATGGGCAAGTAACACTGTCTCAAACTGTGTACCTGTTTGAAGCCTGCTACAGACCCCACACACAAACCCAGGTACCCCAGCCAGCCTTCCTGAAGACAATTCAGAGTATGAATGTCCTAACAAATACCAAACAAGGCACACACAAAGTATGACATAGGTGGCAATCCATTATGTATGGAAGAAGTAATCATGGACCTAGGGACACAAGTGGACGGTAATCTGTCATGTGACACTCACATTGCCAAGGAGGCCAGGAAGACCTGCTATATTGCCCACCTTAATATGAAAGTATGCACATGTAGAGCTACAGAGGTCACTGTGCCCCCATACCCTTCCCTTATAAGGCCCATACGTGACAACTATGCCCCAATTCAGATGTACCTTATCTTACACATGCAGCAGTCAGAAAGACCCCAAATGTTCCCCACCAACAGGATAAAGGTTCCAAACATTGGACATCTGCAGCCTGGCTGAAGAAACCACAGCCCAATTCAGAAGCATACTGCACAGTCAGAGGTGATGTGTGCCTGATGTACAAGGCCATGTCCAATCCAGAATGAATGGACATGCTCCACTGCAGAAACCCCACATGCAGCAGACACACCACAGTGAGATATCTGAACCTCTACACATAGATTAATAGGATGTGCTGGAGGGACGGATCCATAACCCAGAGGCTCAGGACACCCTGGAACAGAATCCCAGTCCATGATAGGCTGAGCTCCACACACAAACTCAACAAGAGAAATCCGGTGAAGTGCATGATAGATAGTAGGTGTACAATGGGGGCCATCCCTGTGTCACATCTAGGAAAGTAAACCCTACGTGGGCATAATATGCACATTGCAAGGATTGTTGAGACCCACACACAGTCTGTCCGTGCTCAAACAAGGCCAGGGCAGATAGCCTAGTATGAACCTATGAACCTATGATGATACAAATTGTGCAGGACACAAAGGATTATCACACAGCTGTCCTACCTGATGGTAAGAACCATGGTGATAATCCACAGATATGCTCTGCAGCACTCTAATATCACAAACAATACACCAAACCCACACACATTGCCAACAGCCTACGAAACAGATTCCTTCCAACCTCCCCACCAGCACCTAACTGCCAAAAATCTATCCCAGGAGAGTGATGCCCCCACATTGCAGATGCTGAGGTAACAGCCAGCATCCACAAAGCACAGCACACAGCATCAATGGTACCAGATGGTGTCCTGGGTTGTGTCCAACAAGTACTGTAAGAAGACTGGAACAGCAAATATCATTACTGTGCACTATCAGTCCTACCACAGGATATGTACCCAAAGAGCAGTGTACAGCAACAGTGGTCCCACACCACAAAGGGGGTGCCTGAATGGATACTGCAAACTATCACCCCTCAACCCCGACTATCTAGGTTGGCAAAGTAATGGAGAGGATGATCATGGATCCCATGAATAACGAGATTGGGTATCTACAGACATTGGACCCTACCCAGTGTGGCTGTCATAGGGCAGATCCTGCCCCGTACACATGTCTGACTCATGTGAAACATGTACCAAGCCCAGTGATGTGGGGAATGTTGATCACACAGCCTATCTGGACCTTGCAAAACCCTTCCATACAATACCCTAGTTGGCGGTACAGATAAGCTCACCAGCCTAACTATAAACCCCTATGTGAGTAGATGGGTTGCAAACCAGCTCAAGGACAGAACTGACCTGGCAGACATGCTGTAGCCATGGCAGACTGCAAACCAGGTACAACTGGCATCCCACAAGGCATGGTCCTGGGACCTCTCTTGTATGCTATATATGTCACATAGGTACAGGCCAACATGGAAGGACTCTGTCTGAACAGGTTTGCAGAGGACTACAAACTGGCCACCATATTGGACCCTCCAGCTGACACAAGCAATGTACAAAAGGCACACATAGAAACACACAAGTGGTACCACAGCCATGTCAACAAGCTAAATGCAGAATAGTGTATAGTCAACCCCTGTGGAAACACAGTACATGGCCAGAAATTACCACATAGGTGTTAACTCAGTAAGTACATCAGGAGCAATAAGAGACCTGGGGACACAAGGTGATAGATATCCTGCATGTGGCAATCATGCATCTGTGGTGGTTACAGAAACATACCATATACCCACCTAATCATGAAGGTAAACACAGCTTGGTTAGGGTAGGTCAATGTGCCTCTCCAGTCATCCATCAGCAGCCTCACAATTGTGTACAATGGCCCTTCAGGGATGTACCATAGCAGACACCTGCAGCAACTGGAAAGACCACACAAATACCCCACCAGGAGGATTGCAGAGCTGTAACAGATGCCATGTGTCACCGGAGTAAAGAAACTGCAGCTCCACACAGTGCCATACTGCCTGGCTGGAGGTGAATTGTGACTGATGTATAGAGCCATGACCTACCTGGTATCAATGGACATTTGGCACCATGTAAACACTGAATGCTGGTGACCTATGCAGCTGACAGGCCTGAACCCCAGCACAGACATAAACAGGACATGCTGTACTGATTGGTCCATAACCCAGAAGCTCACTCCACTCATGACTAAACTCCCACTACAGGATATCCAGGGAGTCCCTCAGTGACTGTCATCCAGAGGAATCATGATGACTGGATGGGAGATGGTAGGTGTACCCTGGATATCACCTGTATGTCACGGGTAGACAGAGACACAGCACACTAACCGTGACATATGTCAATGGCAAACACCAGTAAATGTGTGTTGAAGGACAAACACTCTCTGACTAGCATTACAAATGGACTAGGGCACATGGCCATTGTTTGTCACTGTCCACACAAGTTGTGGAATACATTAACAATGTCGGACAATCATGTACTAAGCTGTCCATATCTGAACAAAATGCAACATGGTCATATCTGCACAACTTGCCCTCAACCAGTCTGATGTGCTCACTATAAATATTACAAGCAGTGATAGGACTGAAACCGATTATACTGTCCACCACAGTGA
The DNA here is from genome assembly GCF_019279795.1 of Protopterus annectens. Taxonomy (NCBI): domain Eukaryota; kingdom Metazoa; phylum Chordata; order Ceratodontiformes; family Protopteridae; genus Protopterus; species Protopterus annectens. Next base: position 1,836,356,840 of record NC_056726.1, read on the forward strand.
AAGTTCTGCACCAGTACACTATACGACAATTCAACTGTTTGGTCAGCAGGAAAGGATGATGACAACTGTATGCAAACAATCCCATGGCGACCCTGCAGGCACAGCATAATGCCTGTTAGGTTCAGACACAAAGCAGTTGGGCAGTAAGAACACAACCTGATGTCCAACACTCAACTGTACATGTGATATATAGATGACGTCCACACACAAACAGAAATGTGGTGGTCCACAGATCCCAACATAAGGAAAGGTCACACTGGGCACGCTCGCACACGTAGATAAATGAGACGTGGCAGTCAAGAAGCCATACAAACTGTGAACTGGGCATGCTCACACACTTAGGCCATGTCACAGTTCAGCAGATGCACACACATATCTGGCAATTCTATGTGCTAACACAGGAACCTCCCACAATACAGACATCTGCCCAGTGCACACAGTGAAGTTACAACAGAGACATAAGTAAAGTACTGGATCCCACTCATATGCAAACATCTCCCACAGTACACACGTTGTTTATAGAGATAGGGAAGGCTATGGCAATAAAGACCCACAAACAGTATATGAGCAACAGATACTTGCATCTGACAGGTAAACATATGGTCGTAGAGTGCAATACCTGACTGTTGTCCCTAGGGAATACAGAAGGCTATCCACAGTGTATTTGGTGTCTGCCTCCACAGTACAGTAGGCCACTGTGCCTGTGCAAAGTTAATGCATAGATATGCTCTCCCCTGTACTGATGGATAGTCACAGATGTACATACCTCTTCATCCATAATGATGTCAGCACACTATACATATGTCAGGAGCAGAACTTATACCCAGTAATGTGAATAGCGCGCTCCGCTAATGCATCTCTCACAAGTGTCATAACATAGTTAGGTAGGGGTTTGAATCCTGCAAGTGCCCAGTATGTGTGTGGGAGAGTAGTGTATGCAATTCCATGTGTATGAGAAATGTCCCTTTTGGCAACTATTACTACACAACACATGCTGCATATTCCACTGTCTAAACACTGATGATGTCAGCACCCTATAAGTACAGCAGGAGAAAACAATCCCCCCAGTAATGCAAAAAGCGCACTCTGCTAATGCGTCTCTCACAAGTGTCATAACATAGTTAGGTAGGGGTTTGAATCCTGCAAGTGCCCAATGAATGTGTGTGGGGGAGTAGTGTGTGCAATTCCATGTGTATGAGAAATGTCCCTTTTGGCAACTATTACTACACAACACATGCTGCATATTCCACTGTCTAAACACTGATGATGTCAGCACCCTATAAGTACAGCAGGAGAAAGCAATCCCCCCAGTAATACAAATAGCGCGCTCTGCTAATGCGTCTCTCACAAGTGTCATAACATAGTTAGGCAGGGGTTTGAATCCTGCAAGTGCCCAGTATGTGTGTGGGAGAGTAGTGTGTGCAATTCCATGTGTAGGAAAAATGTCCCTTTTGGCAACCATTACTACACAACACATGCTGCATATTCCACTGTCTAAACACTGATGATGTCAGCACCGTATAAGTACAGCAGGAGAAAGCAATCCCTCCAGTAATGCAAATATCATGCTCTGCTAATGCGTCTCTCACAAGTGTCATAACATAGTTAGGTAGGGGTTTGAATCCTGCAAGTGCCCAGTGTGTGTGTGTGTGTGTGTGTGAATGTGTGTGGGGGAGTAGTGTGTGCAATTCCATGTGTATGAGAAATGTCCCTTTTGGCAACTGTTACTACACAACACATGCTGCATATTCCACTGTCTAAACACTGATGATGTCAGCACCCTATAAGTACAGCAGGAGAAAGCAATCCTCCTAGTAATGCAAATAGCACACTCTGCTACTGCGACTCTCACAAGTGATCTAACATAGTTAGGTATGGGTTTGTATCCTACAAATGCCAATTGTATTTTTGTCACACAGTTTGTCCATGTGTGTGGGGTGTTGTTCCCAATATTGCACGACATACATTATATCAGTAATGTCAATGCACACATGATGTATGTGTGTGCCACCTACACATATGTACCTGTGAACTGCAAGAGTTCCCATGTCCGAAGCCTGCCTCATGTGAATACATGGAATATGCATCAGACAACTGTATGACTGTGGTGTTCTGTGCAGGGGCTGCATGTGGTATGTGACTATACAGTGTGGGTTGTAGATGGTGTCATCCCACCAGCGAGGGATACATGATTGGTCTGGAGCATATAGTCCACATGTTGGTGATGAACAGGTGCAGCATATTGTCACCACTTGTGGGAGTGGTAACAAGTTGTTCCATAGCAATGCAGGGAATGAATGATAAGAATTCTTCAGATAGGGTCTTGCAGCTAGAATAATGCTCACACTGTATGTTTGGGTAGTCGCAGTACAACCATATAATGGTGTGTAGAGAGCGTCATATTCCCAGTGTTGTCAGGAAGACCAAGTGGGTTTCCTGGGTATGGGAGTGTGGTATGTGCTAGGCTATGAACCTGAAGGCAGTCTAACCCACTGTGTGTTGCACATGGAGAGGGTCTGATGCTTTGTGCAGTGCCACCAACCTGGGTGTGTGTATATCTGAGGTACCTTTGGATACATCCCCCCTGTTCTAGTTTGGTGCATGTGTAGGGGATGACAAGCATGGTATCAGGAATGACCTGGCACTGATGGTGTGCACCTGGGAGCCTTGTACCAGGAGTCTGTTACTGCACGGATATTGCTGTACCCCATGCTAAGGACAGTTTCCACTGCATGCATCTTGAGGTTTACACTGCTGCTGTTGAGTAGCATTGCTATTAGTGTCCCATCCCGTGTGATACCTGTGTAGGTGGCTATGTAATGTCAGCCTTGCATACAAAGGCACTATGTGTGTAGCAACAGCTTCTGCCAATATACAACGGCCCATGGGTGACAGGTGCAAGCTGTCTCAAGCAAAGCAATATGGCATGTCCAGCATGTAATCCCACACTGACAGGCATTGGATCCCCTTTGGATGTCACTGAAAGATACGTTAATTGCAGAAACTGATGATCCTGTCTACATATTGTGGCAGCATTCATGGTGAGGGTGAGATGCTACTCAAGGCCAGGGCCATACCAGCCTGTGCCACAAGCTCAGAGAGCCCCTCTATGTCCCCTAACATGTAGTCCAGGGAGGTGCATCAGAGGTCATACACACTGGCACAGACAATGACTGAGTCATACTTCTGCATGCCTTGGAGTGACCGGTATGCTTGTGTTATGTGGTGGATCATAGTGCCCGATGGGCAGCTCAGCGTGACCGTCACCTTGTTCAGCCTGGGAGCAGGACCACTGTGTACATGACAATAGAGGTACCTCATACAACTGTAGCAGGTGTGTTGTCTAGCCGTATGGCCTGTGACTGTTTGGCACACAGGCTTTGTGAGCTATGTGTTGCATGTGCTCTGCTCTGGCGTAACATTTGCTTGTGTGTCTGCTTTGCAGGTGTCAGCTGCTCAGGCAGGATGCTATTCTGAGAGCCCAATAATGTACCTGTGTGTTTCTGTGTTTGGATTGTGGTCGTGGCAGGTCTATGGGAGACTGGTACTGTATTCACTGTAGTATCCCACTCCACCTGACAGGGAATGCCAGTGCTGTGTAAACAGAGCTTAGCCCCCAGTTTGGCTATGTGGTTGCATCTCTCACATGTGTTGTACGTGTATGGGAAGGGGAGAGGGTTGTCTGTGTACATGAGGCAGCTGTAACATTGCCACATGACTCACAGATTCACCAACTGGACCTGAGAGTAGATCGACAGGTGACCTTTGCACATGCTACCATAGCATTGTGACTCCCATACTTAGCAACGACACATAGGGCCAATGGGGAACAAGGTACTCAAGGTGACTATGTGAGGGTGTAGTGCTCCTGATTTGTTAGTGCTGGCATATATGAATGCTGTCTTGAGAAAATGTGAGGCAAGTCATATGCAATGTGTTACAGGCAAGCTACATGCAAACAGGACAAACAGTGACGTTCTGTCAAGTGACACATGGACATCAGTACAGTAAGCAACACAGATGTCACTAGGGATCCACAGAGGCACTGCAAATCTGCACTGCAGGTGGAATCAGTGTTTCAGGAACATAACAGGCAAACATGCATACAAACAAAGCTACAGTCAGCAGGCCTGTATGTAGACTATGCTACAACAAACAAGGTGTACGACCTCCAGTATGTAACAGTGCATATATGCAGGCACTCTAAGCCAGTACCCAGACATTTCCAGGTCAGATGGGCTGGGTCCAGCCGCACCCCCCACAAGTGTATAGACCACGTACCTTCGTAATGTTGAATAACTGGCCTGATACCCAAATGCTCATACCTGTAATAATACACATGTCAAATAACAGACACTGAGCCCTCACTCAGCAGTTCCAGACTTAGTATGATGTATGCTACCTGTCCTGGCACCACAGTATCCTTGACATGTATGGACACTCTCCCTCCTGTCATAGTTAGTTCTGTGTTTTGGTGTTGTTATGCATGGTATGAGGTGTGACCTTGTAGTGCCAGTGTGCTCTTGTGAGCCTTGAACCTGTTGTGTAGTACTGCACAGATATCAACATCCTGAAACATCTGCTTTGCAGAGTCATGTGTGGACAGCATGCAACTCGCAGTTGACATGGCCATCATTGAGTATCAATATGTACATTGTTGTATCCCCTGTGCTACCTATGTAGGTGGCCATCCCTTCACAGCCTCACCACCAGTATGCAAAGATGTGCAGACTGAACACTGTGGTAATTACTATGGGTGTACAAAACAATACAATGACATTCATACTGTAACTGCATCAGGCATGCTGGTATATACCCACAATGCTATCATTACACTGTACTGTTGTCAACATCATACTATTACATCTATGTAGTCACCCTGTGCATCAGCACCATGTTAACCTGTTCCTGCACCGATTTTACAGATTGCAGAAGGTGGCACAGTTTCATCATATGCACAGGGTGTGTACCTGGTATGCCTGAGTCTGCCACTGATACAACCAATTGACATGTCTGTGTGTGTGTGTTGGTGAGGGACAGCAGTACATGATGGGGCAATGTTGATGCAGTGTGTGCGTGTATGCGGTAGCCCTAGGTGTTATCACTTTGCATGTGTGTATGAATGTACACAGTCCCACCTCATGGCTGCCATATACAGGTGTTTGTGGACAGCCACAGACTGTACCTGCCATGTCATACAGATCACTGTCTGTGGCCACGGACACATTACCTGTGCCTGGCAGGGGTGCTATGGACCATATCAGGTGCTAAGCCAGACTGGGTATTGTCATCAGAAGCAGGTGTTTGTTGACTGGAGACAGGTCCCTGTTGGGACTGTTCAGCGCCACGTGCATGTGGTCTCCTGGGGCGGTCTGATGACAGCACAGACCCAGCTTTGCTGGGGCTGCTGCTGGCACTATGTGAGCGGCCGCGGCCCTGTTGTCGTCTGCGATTGCTGCCAGCTGCTGCTGTTGCTGGCATACGGCCACGTCGATGCCTCAACTGTCCACCATTGCCCTGGCTCATGGACATATAGTTGTGGAACAGATCTAATGTGTCCCCCCAACGTCTGTCAATGACCTCGGTGAAGTTGCAGATGGCAGCCGCAACATCACGCATACTGTCACTCATGGCTGTGCGACATGCTCTCAGCTCCCTCAGACCCTGTCTGGTGTACTGTTCCATATGTGACTGTGCCTGCATTACAGCCCAAAACATAGCTGGGGTTGAAAGACCTCTGTGGGCACGTCTGACAGGGGAGGTACGCCCACGGATGCTCACATGAGAACCCATGGACGTCTGCCTGTGTGGTACCGTGTCAGAGCCCTGGCCATGGCTGCAGTGTGGGGATGCATGTGCCACCGGTACCACATTATCCTGGTCAATGCCCACTGTATCCTGTCCATCCCTAGGGACATTGGTGACAAAGGATGTATTGGCAGGATGACTGTGCGCATTGATGGGGTCGACAGATGTGTAGTGTCAATTGGCTGACCAATGACAGACCCTGGCACACCTACCTGTGCCATTACACAGGTATCATCATTATCACTATCCACAGCAGCTGATTCAGGTTCCCTGCTGCACGACACCAGAGCAGCACCAGAACCTGTGGGAGTAAGACAGGAAACAGAGTTTACAATGTGTACACAATGCCACCACTGATGCACACATGGGCACATGCACACATGCACACATGGACACATGGACACATGGGCACATGGGCACATGCACACATGCACACATGGACACATGGGCACATGGGCACATGCACACATGCACACATGGGCACATGCACACATGCACACATGCACACATGGGCACATGCACACATGCACACATGGGCACATGCACACATGCACACACCTCAGTATATGAGATATCAACCCACAGACACAATCACACCTGCAATCAAACACATAGCACTACTGCTTCAGCCTATTATTACTATTAGTATACAGAGTATTGAAGGTAATGGTATTACACACTCACCAGCATGGATAGGCTGCCTTGCTGTTACACCAGAGGGACCTGCAGAAAAGAGACATTTATCATCAGTGGGCACAACTGTGCCATTGATACTGTGGGCGTGATACAGTTCAGTAGTGCAACAGTTAGCTTCCACAGGTGTACTGCAGATAATGAGGATATCACTAATGCACAATAATTACCAAGATTACAGCTACAAAACGAGGACACACCCCACACATGCATAACCTAACAGTGTACAGAATGGTCAACTATACACATGGCATGTTACCTGCACGCTCTGTGTCCTGCTGCTGTGTGGCTCCAGCCTCCATCATTACACATGTATGCTGTTGTTGTTGCTGCTGTGCTGGAGCCACAACACTCAGGAGTAGTCCCGCCAGTCTGGTGAGGGGGGGATGTCTAGCCACCCCACCACCTGTGGCAAGCTGCTGCCTGTGGATATCCGAAGCACGCTGACGGACATTTCTAATTAAATCACTGTAGTGATGGCGTACCTGCTCATATGTCGGTTATGTGTGCCTATGTCATTTACCCGACGGACCAGGTCTTGCCACAGTGCAGCCCTCTCCTGCTGGTTCTGGCTGGCGTGGAAAAAGAGTACAGCAAAACCCCACACCAGGCTCTGGTGTATCTCCTCCTCCTCTGCAGCGGAGTAGACAGGGTTCCGCTGGTGAACCATGGCCCTGAAAAGGAGAAGGAAAATATGTCAGCAATATCTGTCAGCAAACTATAGCACACATAATACACATAATACTTGACTGCAGTGATATAACTTAGGCACCATATATAGCATCTGTCTGTCTACTGGGGGATACACATGTACATGACCAGATATCAGTGCTCATCCGACAACTGTGCAACAGTACCTGGCACACTCCATACAACAGACTAGTATATTGCAGCAGTCAACACACTGTTTCAGGAGCAATACACAACCTCACAATGGGGGTTTGTATCAAGGTACTGTATGGGGAACATTATCAGCCCATGCACTGCACACAATGCACGTTACATATTTCACTGGTAATGCACACTACTCTTACTTGCCATAACCCTACCTACACCACAGTGACATACAGGGTAACACAGCACAACATATGGCAATGTAGTATGTGTTGATCACAATACCTCACACACCTGTCTCTGGCCTCACACCAAGGACATACACTACCATGACAGACAGACAGTCATGGTGAGCAATCATACCAGTACACAACATGCACCCAGTCACTAGCACACTCATTCCACCTCACATATTCCGTTTGCAATGTGTTCATGGGTGTGCATTGTGTCCTAGGTAGGTAGTGTGCTTTTGGCCCTGGTCCTACAGCAGCATACTGTTATGCTACCCTGCCCCTTGTGACACATGTGTTATGATCATACCTGCTCAGATGTCTGACATCTACTCATGGGGAGCCTTGCTTCTTAATTCTGTGTAGTCTACTACAGGGTACGTCATATCTGTGGGTAGGGTCCCGTACCTCCACCATGTGCTCTATACTGCAGTGGCAAGGACGGCAGACATAGATAATTTGTGTTGTGGATGTTGGAGGTGTTACCATGGTTGGTGGACAACTGTCATGGGTGTGCCCGAACTATGTATATCCAGCGGTGGTAACCTCTATGTAGGTAGTCTGTGTGTGTTCTGTGGTGTTTGAGTGCATTGACACAGTTACTTGCATATGTCTGTGTCCCTCTCCATATCTGTAGCTGTCAAGGGAGGTACATGCCGTGTAGGACATTGTGGGGTGTGGAGGGGTACAGTTACCTACATGTCCATAGCTGACACACCATGTCCGCTGACACATTCCATGTACAGGTATTACAGGACTAGTGTGCCACTGTGTATATTGATGTTGAGCCTATTGTACACTTGTTGACCCTGTTCCCCCCTGACACATGCAGTGGTGGGCAGGCATGTACATATGTGGTGGTTACTGGTGTCAGTGTTTTTGAATGGGGTATGGTACTCCAGTATCCACACTGGTATTCACTCCATGCCTGTGACACCAGGCACCTGTTGCAAGACATCTGCACACATGTGCCTCACACAGTCTATATATGTATATATATATATATATATATATATATATATATATATATATATTGATATATTTATATCTGTATATGGATATATATTTGTTTGTATATATGTATATATAATATGTATATATAGATGTAGATATATACATATAGATGTGGGGAGAGAGAGGGAGAGAGTGAGAGAGAGACACAGGGTGAGTGTGAGGGGGTGGGACAGAGAGTGAGAGATAGTCATATACAGACATATCTGTTGTCAGTCAGATCTATCTGTATATGTATAAGTCTCTACAGATATCTATATATGTATGTGTGTATTACATATATCTGTACGTACATATTCTACCAATCTCGATGTCTGTGCAGTAAGTGAGAACCTGGTTCAAGGCTCCTGAGAGCACACCAGTGGTACCAGGCTATACCCTGTATCATGCGTTTTGGCACCAGGACTCGGGACAAAACAAAAAGGGAGGGGGTGTGTCCATATTCATGGAGGACACACACACCTCCGGGTTAGTGGCAACACATAAAGCATCACAGACCATCCAGGTGCAGATAACCATAGGCAAACCTGCTATACAACTGGTAGCATGTTACAGACCACCCTCCCAATCTCAGGGACCACAGTCAGCCTTCCTGTAGACATTGGAGGATATGAATGTCCCACCATACACCATCATATTGGGATACTGCGACTACCCTAACATACACTGGGTGCATTATTCTACCCCAAACACCCTAGCCCAAAGGTTCCCGGAATTCACTATGTCAAATGCAATGGAACAGCTAGTCACTTCTCCCACAACAGGAGATAATATACTAGACCTGATCATCACAAACATGGGGACAATGTGCTACACACTGGAACAGCTAGTCACCTCTCCCACAACAGGAGATAATATACTAGACCTGATCATCACAAACATGGGGACAATGTGCTACACACTGGAAGTATACCCCTCACTAGTCACATCTGACCACAGACTAATCCCCCTGGACATACATATCCCACCTCCCCCACAACACAAAAGTCTACAGTGGGAAACCTCTCACATGCTGACTTTACACTTCTTATAATTGAGTTGGTATCCTTAATGCCCACTGGACCAGTGTAATCCACTTCCCACAATGCAGACACATTCACATATGCTTCTACAGACATCTCCAAGAATGCATGGATCATGCAATCACAAATGAAACCATGACCCTCTCCACCAAGGGCAGGCGTCCTGTCTGGTGGACCCCAGCATTGAATGAATTGTATAACAACAGAAGGTAGTTACTGCACGGCAGAGCATACTTCCACAGAGCTACGGCATCTCTGATCAGCAGTAGTAGAAAGATAAATTTTGTCGTACAAACATGCAAGGCCAACAATGAGAGGGACATCGCTACAGTCACTACAGATAACCACAAGGCCTTCCTCTGCTATGTTACACACCTGGGTGGGAACCCTCAGTTGAGTTCACAGTTAGTTCACAGTGACATACGCTACACTGAACACACAGATAATGCCAACAGTCTGGCAGACAGGTTCAGTGCAGGTTTCTCCCCTCCCTCACCCACACATGTGGAATTACTTATCCCAGCTGACTGTAACCTCCCTGTCATCTCAGATGTCCAGCTGGGAACCACCCTCAGTGGAGCTGTAAACACAGCATCAATGGGACCCAACGGTATGACCCTGACCTTGAGCAGCATCTTACCCTCCCCTAGAATGATGCCACAGTACAAAGACAAAATGATCAATTTTAACAATTGGCTAAAATTTTGGTGTCATTCAAAGGGGATCCAATTTCTGTCAGCCTGGGATGACATGCTCGACAAGCCACGTTGCTTCGCTAGGGACAGCTTGTACCTGTCACCACCGGGCTTTCGGATATTGGCAAAGGCTCTTGCCACCCCCATAGTGCCATTTTTAGGCAAGGCTCAAAAGTCAAACCCACCCCCATAGACAGCACAAGGAACAAGAAACTAAGGGTAATGCTGCTAAACGCCAGAAGTCTTAACCTCAAGATGCATGCACTCGAAGCTCTCCTCAGTATGGAGAACATCGATATCTGTGCAGTGACAGAAACCTGGTTCAAGGCTCCAGAGAGCACCCCAGCACTACCAGGCTATACCTCATATCATGCTTTTCGGCCCCAAAACCCGGACCGTACCACAAAAGGAGGGGGAGTTTCCATATTTATCAAGGATATCCACACCTCCAGGTTAGTGGAATTGCACGAAGTATCGGAGACCATCCATGTGCAACTAACAGTGGGCAAGACTGCTTTTCAGTTTATAGCATCCTACAGGCCACCCTCTCAAAGTCAGGAATCCCACTCGGCTTTCCTTAAAACATTGGAGAACATGAAGATCTCTCCAAACACCATTATATTGGGTGACTTCAACTACCCAAACAATGACTGGGAGCACTACTCAAGCCCCAGCACCTTAGCCCAAAGGTTCCTGGAAATTATAAACTCAAATGTTATGGAACAACTAGTCACCACTCCCACAAGAGGGGCAACATACTAGACCTGATCATTACCAACATGGGGACTCTATGCTCCACACCAGAAGTATATCCCTCATTGGTAAGATCAGGCCATAAATTAATTTCACTGGATGTCCACATCCCGACCCCACACCCAGCCCAGAAAACCAAAGTGAAAAACTTCTCAAAAGTGAACTTCTCACTTCTCAAAACTGAAGTGGAATCCTTCAAGGCCCCAGGGCCAGTGGAAACTATGGCCCAAACTGCAGAATCCTATATAAACCCATTCTATGGACATCTCCAGGAATGCATGGATCATGCTATCCCAAACAAAACCAAGACCCAATCATCCAAAGGCAGGTGTCCAGTCTGGTGGACCCCTGCTATAAATAAACTGTACAACAGAAGGAGGAAGCTACTACATGATAGAGCAAAATCTCTAATAGGGAAGGCATCTCTGATCAGTACTAGCAAAAAATTACGATCCCTCATAAAATCCTCCAAGGCCAGCTTCGAGAGAAGAATTGCACAGGACACCAAAGACAATCATAAGGCTTTTTTCAGTTATGTTAGAAACCTGGGATGCAACTCCCAGACTTGTTCTGAGTTGATACTAAATGACAAAAAATACACTGAACCCACAGACATCGCCAATATCCTGGCAGACAGGTTCAGTGCAAACTTCTCCCCCCCAAAAGAGCAAGTATCTATCCCAGCAGAGGGCTGCTTCCCAAACATCTCTGATGCTCAGGTGAAGGCTGCCCTCTCCAAAGCAAAAAACACTGCTTCCATGGGACCAGATGGCATCCCAGGTTGTGTCCTACATGAACTCCAAGAGGAACTAATCCCTCAAATGACACAGCTGTACAATATCAGCCTCACTACAGGATATGTGCCCACAGAATGGCGTACAGCAACACTGGTCCCACTCCACAAAGGTGGAGCCTCTACGGACCCTGGAAACTATCGCCCCATAAGCCTGACTAGCTTAGTCTGCAAGGCTATGGAGAGGATCATCATGGAGCTCATAAACAAAGACATTTGGGACCTACAGACACTAGATCCTACCCAGTTCGGCTTTGTCAAGGGCAGATCCTGCCTTTTGAAACTGGTTGACTTCTTCAAAACAGTCACCAAAGCCATAGATGAAGGGAAGGTAGTCCACACAGCCTATCTGGACCTTGCAAAGGCATTTGACACAATACCCCACTCGGGCATCATAGATAAGCTATCCAGCTTAAATATAAACCCCTATGTCACAAGATGGGTCGCAAACTGGCTCAAAGACAGAACCCACAGAGTGAGAGTTGCTGGAGCCATGTCAGACTCGAAACCGGTCACAAGTGGCATCCCACAGAGTTCTGTCCTGGGACCACTCTTGTTCGGTATATACTTTTCTGAGGTACAGGCAAACATGGGAGGACTATGGCTCACCAAGTTCGCAGACGACTGCAAACTGGCGCCATAATCAACAATCCAGCTGACACAAACATCCTTCAAAAAGGTCTCACAGAGACAGATAACTGGTGTCAGCACCATGGTTTAAAGCTAAATGCCAAAAAATGTATAGTCATACCCTTTGTCAAAAACAATGTGCCCACAAATTACCACATAGGCGGAAACCCATTAAGTACAGAGAAAGTTATTAGGGACCTGGGGACCCAAGTTGATAGCAATCTCTTCTTTGAAAACCACATTGCCAAAGTGGTTAGAAAGACCTTCTACATAGCCCACCTCATCACGAAGGGTTTCACATCTAGATCAAGAGAGGTAATCGTGCCCCTTTATTCATCCCTCATCAGGCCCATCATAGAATACAATGCCCCTTTTGGGATGTACCTTACCCGACACCTGCAGCAATTAGAAAGACCCCAAAAGTATCTCACCAAGAGGATCAAGGGTCTCAAACAGATGCCATATGCTGCTCGGTTAAAAAACTCCAGCTCTACTCAGTTGCATACCGCCTACTTTGAGGCGATCTATGCCTGACATACAAAGCTATGTCAAATCCAGAATTAATGGACATGCTCCACCTCAGTAAATCTAAGTCCCTTAGAACCACACGCTCGAGGGACTTGAACCTCAGCACAGAAATAAATAGAACTTGCTGGAGGGACAGGTTCATAACCCAGAGGCTCCCTTCGCTCTGGAATAGAATTCCAGTTCATGTGAGGCAGAGCACCTCACTGAATCTCTTCAAGAAGAATCCCGATAGGTGGATGGGGGATCATAGGTTTGTCCCAGGGATTACTCCCGTGTCACTATTAGACAGAGGCACAGTAAACTAAACCTTAAAAAGGGCACAGTATACTCAAATCAAGGGGTGGTGTAAGCCATACAGAATCGGGCTAGGCTTATAATTGCCTCAGGGCAGATAGCCTAGTATGAACCTATGAACCTATGAACCTATTGCAGGTTGCATGCTACGTGAACTGCAAGAGAAGCTACACATGCACATTACATGCTATTCAGCCGTAGCCTTACTACAGCATATGTACCTGGACACTGGCATACAGCAACAGTAGTCCCACTCCACACAGGAGGCACCTCTACAGATTCTGGTAACTACCGCTCCATAAGCTTAACCAGCCTGGTCTGCAACACTATGGAAAGGATCATTATGGTACCCATACACAGAGACATTGGGGACTTAGACACTTGATCCCACCTGGTTTGGCTTTGTAGAGGGCAGATCCTGCCTTATGAACCTGGTTGACCTTTTCAAATCAGTCACTAGAGCCATTGCTGAGGGCACAGCGGTCCATACAGTCTACCTGGACTTGCCTACGGCATTCGACACAATACCGCACTCTGCCATCATAGACATGATCAACAGCTGATGTAAATCCATATGTCACATGATGTGTTGCAAACCGGCTAACGGATAGAAACCCTATAGTCAACCTCACTGGTGCCATGTCAGACTCAGAGCCAGTCACATGTGGTGTCCCACAGGGCTCTGTCCTGGGATTGCTCATGTTCGGCATATCATTCTCAGATGTGGAAGCAGACATGGGAGGGTAGTGGCTGACAATGTTCAAAGATGACTGCATACTAGGCGCCATAGGCGATACACCTGCTGACACATACATCCTACTGACAGGCCTCGCGGACACCAACAACTGGTGCCGGAGTCATGGCCTGACACTGCATACCACGTAATGTATACTCATACCCTTTTGGCCGGACAAGGTACCTACATATTATCACATAGACAATAACCCACTGAGTACAGACAAAGTAATCGGAGACCTGGTGACACTGTTCAATGCTGACCTCTCATTTGGCACCCACATTGCCAAAGTGGTTGGATGGACTTCCTACCTTGCCCACCTTATCATGAAGGGATTCATATCCACATCAAAAGGGGTCATTGTACCCCTATACTCCTCCCTTATCAGGCCCATGACTGTGTACTGTGTCCCATTTGGTATGTACCTCACCTGGCACTTGCAACAGCTATGGGGACCCCATGAGTACATCACCAGGAGGATCAAGGGTCTGCAACAACTGTCATATGCTGCCAGACTAATGTAACTCATGCTCTATTCCATAGCATACTGCCTACGTAGGGGTGATCTTTGCCTGATGTAGTAGGCCATGTCCAATCTGGTAGTGATGGACATGTTCCACCTCATACAATCCAAATCCATCAGAAGCACGACAGCTACGGATTTAAACCTCAGTACACATATAAATAGGACATACTGTAGGGACAGATCCATCACTAAGAGGCTTCCCATACTGTGGAACAGGATCCCAGTTCAAATTAGGCAGAGACCCTCACTGACACTCTTCCTGTGCATTCTTGACAAGTGGATGGGAGATCATAGGTTTACAGCAGGGGTCTTCTCTGTGTCACTACTAGACAAAGGCACAGTAAACTAATGCTATTATGTAGGGGGGGGTCTTCACTGTGTCACTACTATACAGAGGCGCAAGTTTCTAAATCTATTCTATACACTGTCTGCAGATAGCCTAGTACTAAACTATGACACTGTAAAACTATATATGTCTATGTATTCCTACATCCCTCTCTATCTATGTATACACATATGCATATTATATATATATATATATATATATATATACATATCTCGATATACATACGTATACACATGTATATATATATATATATATATATATATATATATATATATATATATATATATACTCCTTTTAGTTCCACATATGTATACACACAGTAACGTGCTGCTGAACATCCATTACTGTACAACCTACTTGTACATTGCACTACAACCTACATTGCTATGTGCACATAGCTACCGTCACATACATATGTATGTGGAGCCTTCAGTGACAGTTTCAGTATGTCCCCGGCCCTATGCACATCTTCATATACATAGATACAGACCAATAACACATCTGGAGGGTTCACAGTATGTAGAGTATTATAGTAGTACTTTACATTACCTGTGTTTGGTGCAGCTGTTTGTGTAGGCTTGCAGTTGCTTGGCCTGCTGTCAGCCTCTTTGCTTTGTTGTTTCAGGTTTTTTTTTCTCTTTCTTTCTTTCTTTCTTTCTTTCTTTCTTTCTTTCTTTCTTTCTTTCTTTCTTTCTTTCTTTCTTTCTTTTTTTCTTTTTTTCTCTCTCTCTCTCTCTTTCTACCTCCAGCGGGTGCAATGACAGTATTGCATGTGTGGACTAGGAGTACAGGATGCTTTTGTAGGTATCTGCACATGTCCATGTGATGGCCTCTGCACCAAGTGTTAGCCAGCATTTACTAATTGCATGCAGCCTGTTGTGTAGTGATTGCAGTTCTCACTGTGATTACAGGACTATGCTATAAAAAGGTCTGTTAGGTAGGCATAGCCCTTTCAGATTATCAGGGTGGGAACCATGCTGGTTTGCTGTGGACACTGTTCTGTGAGTGTAAGGGTTGGTATGTCTTTCATATTTCAGGCTGTGTTGTAGACACTGCAATGCATGTTGTTCTGTAAGCTGAGTATTCCTTCCTCCAGTGTCCTGTTCTCCGTGTGTATGTAAACTGACACCTACGACTAGTAATACTGTGCATATGGGTGTGTGTGCTTTCCTGTGGGGATTGTGGTGTAACTGGTATATAGCAGTGGCTCTTGCAATCTGTTGCTATGGCTTCAATATTTGGCCTTTACATTCACTCGTTGTATGCCTGCTAGGTGTCTTTCCTGTAATGTGTTGCTATGGCTTTCCTATTTTCCATTTACATTCACAGCTTGTAATGCTTGCTAAATCTGTTTGGCCAGCAATTCCCTATGTGTTTGTTGTGGTAGGGTGTTACTGCATGCAGTGTGGTCTGGCCATGGTGTGGGCCTTGACACTTACAGGGGTATTTGATCATGCTGCTGAGCAGGCCTCAGATACTCTCTGGTGCATCTTTTATCAGCCTCATAGAATGGTACATAGCAGTGGGTTACTCCAATGACATATTCTGATACTCTGCAGTTGTGACTGTGGGTTATTTCAAGCATATGTATTAGTACACCATTTGTGCCGTGCAGGTGGTGCATACCTTCAGTCAGTCATAGTTACCATTGCATGTGTAGTTACACCTTTCTGCCTACTGTTAGTACATTTGACAGGGTGTCAGTGGGGCACAGTTTACATTTGTTTTCACATCAGGGACATCCCTGTAACTCAGTCACAGTTGCTATGTCTGATCTCTTAACTATTCAACTATGGCAGTGTTTATCCTGCTCTGAGTATGTGTGTGGCTTGCCAGATGCTACTGTGACATTATTACCTAGTAGCTACCAACTAGCATGACTGTTTCTCAGCACACAGTACTATTTTACAAATCCACTAGATTTGACAGTAAATATACATGACATGCTTTGTGTACTAGACTTGCTATATTCCCTTTACATTAATTCCTACTATTTTATGATATATTTCTTTCAGCACAATGTTCTTGTATAGTAGTCATGGCTTAGTGGTAAGTCATGCAGACTTGTGTTTCCAAGGTCCTGGGTTTGAGACTGAGGGAGGTATTTTATTTTGCTGCTGAGTAAACTACAGGCCTTTTCATTCAGAGTGACTAAGGCACTTTTAAGCAGTTGTAAGCGGGTTAGCACTGGTTTGCGCAGAGCTCACGCATACGCACTGCCGCTTAGCTTCGCGCACACCCACTTACTACTGCTTAAAAGTGCTTACTGTCGCGCACACCCGTGCTATTTCCTTTTAAAGAAAAGAAAATGGGGAGATAGGAAAGTGGTGAAAAAGGGGGCACAAAGAGGGTAGGACAGTAGGAAAACAAGTTTGGGTTTTGCAGGAGGGATGTAGGAAAGGCCCATAGCTGTCCATTTCTTCGTCGGCAACAGCTGTGCATATGTTTGTAATTTGGTGTGAAATTTGAAACCTTCCACCCCTGAGAGAGGTGTGAGGACAACAATAATATTTGTTGTACAGCCAATTGTAATTGCCAGTTTACATGTCCAGCAGACATGTGTGCAAAATGTGCGGCTATGTATGGTGAGTAACTTTTTTGTGGGTACAGAGTGCCCTTTTTTTTTTTCAGATGAGAGTGGTATGTCAGGTACAGGAAGTCGGTATAGCTGGGGGGGTAGGTAGGGGAGGCTAACAGACAAGACAAACAAGATGCATACAGGGATGGTGTACGACACATGTGGGGGGTTACACAATTGACGGGGACGGATGTTTGGATATCTCGAGCCCGTGAGCCCACAGATGGCAACAGTGGAACTGAGATCCCCACCCATGGGCAGTTGCCACTGTGCCTTCACTGCCCAGGACAGGGCTGTGCTGGGGGCTGTGTAGGCCGGGCAGCAGGCACGCCCGTGTGTTATGCCACCCATGCCTGAAGCTGGCGTAGGGGCCCAAGCACAGTGTGCCGGATCTCCCTATGCACCACAGTTCGGACACTACGGAGGGTGAGTGGATGTTCTCCTCCAGCCACGCTTGCAGAGGGGGGATGCGCCCCATCCCCTGCAGTGCTTCCACCCGCAGGTGGCACAGGGCCACCGGAGGAGGGTCCAGCCTGGGCACTACTGCCAGGTGCACTCGCCAGCTGAGGTGGGAGAGGTGGGTCTGCTGGAACCCGCCTTCCCTGTTGCCCTATGTTTTGCATTATGTTATGACAGTTTGGGTTAGTAACGTACAATACCATTCACAATTAGTTGTAACAGCATGCATTAGTATTCCCATTAACCAAACACCCATAAATTCAAGCCATTGAACAGCAAGCATAACACATGCATAATTTGTACAGCAATACACAATCCAACAACATGCAGGGTTGATTGATGGCAACAGGCCAACAGGTTTGGATGTATGAACAGGGCACATGCATCAACGTACATGCAAATATGTATGAACCAACAGGACAAATGTCCAGGGGTGTTAATTGTGAATGCACATACCCATTTCACGTGGAATGGATTATTTGTGGTTATAGGGTAGGGTGAAGAAATATTTAATTAACAACTTTAAATACCTATACATATGCTGTCCATTTCTACTAGCTGCAGATATATACACACTACAGGTCTGACTACAGTTTCCTATGTGATAACTACTTCAGGTTGGTGATAGGAATGTTACTGCTACATCAATATACATTTCATATTTATTCATGCACATTCATATCTGGCTCTGTTCAGCTACATCATCCTGCTACATTTGCTTTATATTTCTATAGACAACTGTGGATGTTTGGTATTTCGGACAACCATACTATCTGCATATTGCAAACTGAGAGCAACATATCCATATTTTGGGACACACGTTCCAGCTTCAGTACTTTTTTCCACACATGTTGCTGTTTGGTTCTGCCTGTCACATTCATTTCATTTTGTACTGACTGCAGTATAATTTATTCAGGTGTTATTACTACTTTATTGGTGGAGTCATACCTATTTCTCACACTCACTCACTTGTTTTATTTTTACAGTTCAGGATGATACTTAATTATAGGCTTTATTGACATGTTTTACCTTTAGTTACAACAATCCTTTCCAACAGTCTCACTTATGTCATGTTTCAGAATTTCAATAGGGATATATTTCACACATGTGTTTTACTCAGCTTCTGCAGCTGTACTTTTCAGCCTACTGCAGGTTATGTACTATTATATTACAGGTGGGACATCTTTATTTCAGACTTGTTTCATTTTTATGTTTGGATTACAGGCTGCATCACACTTTTGTAATCAAGCAATACTTGCAAACTCTCTTACACTGTTACTTGCACATTTTATTATTAGTGACTACACTGCACTCTTTTGCTAACTGTCATACTTATATATTTTTTTACAGTTACAGGGAGAGAATTACTGACCTGCCTGGTGGTGCAACCGCACCAGCCTATCGGAATAGGCTCGACGGTTTGCAGAATGGACACCTGCAGCTGCAATATAAATTAAGTAATATTGGAATACACATGTCCATAATATCAGCTAGGTTAATTTCTTACATAAATAATTACATGTAACTTAGTAGTGGGGCGCTGGGCATTTGCTGGGCCTCCTGGATCCAATGGTTCAGTTGGTCCTGCTTCCGTCTCTTCAGGTCCGCATGGTGGTGACGGACGTGTTCACCAGTCCTTGGTATTCCTGTGGCACTGGTGAGATCATGTTCCAACTGGTCCCACGCATCAGCCGTATATGCTCCCCACAGGACCTGGCCCTGCATGAGTTGGGCCTCATGATCATGGACGAGGAGCCAAACCATATATTTGGACTCCGCAACGCCCCACCTCTGTTCTCGGAAGCAACTACCCTCTCCTACACCTGACATCCTGGCTGCAAGTTGGTTCCACAATTGGTTATGCTGTGTATTCCCACCTATGGGGCTTATATATGCCGTTTTTCCCGCACTTATCTGTGATTGGCCATTTTGGAATTGTATCAGCTTTACAAAACAGGGTTGGGAGAGTAGCCTAATGGTTATGGTGTTTGCCTTACAAACAGAAGGTGTAGGGTTTGAGTCTCACAAGGGATAATTGGCTAGGCTTAAAATGGCTCGCAAGGGCAGTTAGCTTAGTACTAACCTATGAACCTATGAAAACTTGCTTTGTCATGCTCCTCTTTCTATTCATTCCTATATATATGCTATTACTGCATTTCTAAGTGCAACTGTCATGGCTTAGTGGATCAGTACTTTGACTATGGTGCATGGTATGCTGGGTTCGAACCTGGCCATTGCTTTTTATATTTTATGACTGTCTACACAGGCTAGGAGGTGTGTCTGTGTAAAGGCAGTTTTGATACAGCTTGCTCAACATTGCCCGCTGGTTAGCTTGTTGGTGCGATGCTCAGCTCTGCGCAAACGGGTTACGCTGGTTTACACGTCATTTGGCTGTCAACAAACATATTACCCTCAGCTCAGCTACGGGCACACAGTTTCAGCGTGTTAAAATGCTGCTCAACCCCGGGCACTCATTTTACACCTGTTAAACCACTGCTCACCTACGAGCACTCATTTTACACCTGTTAAACCACTGCTCACCTACGGGCACTTATTGTACACCTGTTAAAACACTGCTCACCTACGGGCACTCATTTTACACCTGTTACAACACTGCTCACCTACAGGTAGATATCCTCATCTTGTTAGACTGTAGCTCAGCTATAGGCACATCTGACATTTTTTTTTTTTTTATTATCTCACATTTCTTCAAAATACATGGCTCATTTCATTACATTTTAAATAAAATATAATTTTATATATGTACATATATGTCAGGGACTTGTTTCGTGCTTATTTCACTAAAAATAAAAAATGATGATGTGGGGGCTCAAACCATGACTGCCTCCTCTTCAGCCAACATCTCTACCGCTACATTATTGCTTCTTGGCTTACTTTGCATATTTAGTTCTTATATGCTTTTCCACTGACTGCTAACTGTGGCTAAGCGCCGGGCACGCCCGCGCAAACGAGCACACTCACGGGCAAACATATTTACAACTTATAAAAAAATATATAAGATGTTCATTTATACATTTTATGTTCATAGTCTGTGGGGGCATGTGTTGTGTTGTGTTTATTCACATTTACATGGACTCTGTCATGGGGTTTTACTTTCAGGACTTTTACTCTTCTGGGGGCGTGTCCGTTTGCAGGGCTTGCCCTACAGACATACCCCCTACTGTCTTACATGGACCGTGTTAGCCTTAGGTGTGATTCAGCATGCCCTCATGCATATGCATGACATGCTGTCATCAAACTGCAGCCTCCGTGAATCCTGCCCATCATCTGGCTTTTGCTGTAGTAAGATACTCTGCTCACATTAGCTTGCCTTCCTTTATTAAGTAGTCAGAGAACAGTATTTTTTTAGTTAGTCAGGGACATTTAGTGAGAATAGTTTAGTTTTGTTTTCTGCATCTGAGAGAAACTATCCCACTGTATTATTTTTTTATACATCTGTGGTTGAACCTCTGTTGTCTATTGCATTTAGTATTGGATTCAATATTCTCCTGTTTTCTGTTTTATTGTTTATCATTAAATAGTTTAATACCTTTCATTTTAGCTGGTCCTTTTAACATCTTGAGAGTACTTATGTTTGGTTTAGTGATACTGCGGCTGCTCCTGACAGCCTTGCTGCTTTGGTCATAACCTACCTTTTATACTAGTATTAATTTTACACAGTATAATTGGGTACCCTTTGTAAGAGCCTTAGGGTAGCTGACTGGTGGCAGCTTGATTACCTCAGAGTCTAGGCAGAAAAGGGTCACAGCTAGTAAATCTGTGACAGCTTTTCCCAAGTATATATGTGCAAGTCAAATATCGAAGTGTGTGTGTCAGCTACTGGGAACAGGGACACTGCACTCCAAAGTGGTCAGTGTGGAGTTTTGTGTGGGTCTGGAGAGAGAAGGAGAGTCCATGCCCAGGTCTGGAGCATGCTCCCTGTGTGCTCTTAAGGGAAATTGTGCTTGGTATAAGGAGCTGAATCTGAAAATACTGTGTGAATCCAACTTTGATCTTACTGACCATCCCTCATCAGAGTCAGTGGTGAGTACTGAGTCTCCTTGATTGCTGGCCTGAAGTAGGTACCTGTCACACTTACAAATCTGCATTTTCACATAGTTAAAGTAAGACTTCTGTGGCAGTTGTAATTCAAACTGTGTTCTCTACTGTGTAACTAGATAGGTAGGTTGTTCTAAACTGATAGTGGTGAATGTGTGTGTTTAGTTCTAGTAGCAGGTAAGTAAGGAATCAGCAACAGGTGGGTTGTGTCCACTTCCACTTAGGATAAGAATTTAACTTTGGACACAGCGCCTTCTGCATTTTATACCACTTTTGCCACAGGCATCTTCTCTGCAACACACTGATGCGGTCATCCTGTTAAATGTGCACTCTCTATTGTTCAGAGTTAGACCTCTCCTGTGGCACTTGTGGCTAATACTGTGTTCTCTAGATTGAGTGATTAGATAGGTAGGGGGATCTAATCTTTACAGTGGTGAACTTGTATGTGTGACTTTAATGTCAAGTACAAACAACTTCCTTAACAGACATTCTGTATAAGCTTATACTCAAGGGAAGAATTTAATCTATGAGAGAACAACTCCCATCCCTTTATCCTAACTTTACCTCAGACATGCTCTCTGAATTACAATGATGAGGTCATCTTTTGATTAGTGCACTCTCTCCCTATAAAAGCCAGACTTTTCTGTGGCACTTGTGGTTAGTACAGTGTTCTCTGGGTTCTGTAATTGAAAGACAGGTGGTTTGAATCCAACATTTCTTAAATAGTGCAACTATATGTACTGTGATTTACCCATGCCACATGCATTCAATATGCAGATGATTCGACTATCATCAGCACTGCCTCCAACCTGGCAGACCTCACTGCTTCAACCCAAGACACCTTCAACCTAATAGAAAAATGGTCCTCAAGTCGTCAACTAGTTCTCAACCCCAACAAAACAAAACTACTTACTTTCTCACCCACTAATAAGACTCTTCCCCCCACCTTTTCTATTACATCCTCCAATGGAATCACTATATCACCAGAAGCTCACACAAAGCTATTAGGTGTTACCATTGATAACTCCCTTAAATTTGACACCCATTTCAATCTAACCATCAAAACCGTCAATAAAAAGCTTAGCTCTCTCTATAAAGTAAAACACTTTCTCACTCCTCACGCTAAAATTACAATTGCCAGCACACACCTACTATCAACTCTTTTCTATGCCTCCCCCCTTTTTACAAACCTAAACAAGACAACCCTTAACAAACTTGCTTCTTGTTACAATCACATAGCTAGATTTGCAACAAATTCCACCTTTAGAACGCACCACTGCACTAACTTGAAGCAACTAGGGTGGTTAGAGTTTTCCAGCCAACTCCATTTCAACCAACTCAAAACGGCTCACCAGATACTGTATCACCCAGAGAAAACACCAGCTCTGAAAACATCATTCACCCCTATATTAACCTGCAATCTTTACGCTCCTCCAATAAGATCTTAGCTCAAACTACCAAAGCCAATAATTCTGCTGGGGATTCTCTATTCTCAAACTTTGTAGGTAAAATGTGGAACTCCCTACCGACCATGCTCACCTCAGAACCTTCACTCCTACAATTCAAAAAAGCTTAAACCCCATCTCAATACTCTCTGGCAATGTCCCTGTTCCAAACCTGATTAACCACTATCATTTACCCTTCTCTTACCTCACTATCCTTAACCGCTTTTTAACAAGGCGCCTCGCCTTTGTAACTGACCTATGTTTTTTTTATATGCTGCTGTTATTTTTTTCCCAAGATGTGATGTATCTTTATATTGTATTTAGAACTCAACTATCTTCCTTTTTTGCATTAACAATGTTCATATGTCTGTTATGTACCTGGAGCTTTTCTCCCTGGGCCTCTGCTGAAAATGGACATGTATCCAGTCGGACTCTCCCGGTTAACAAATGTAAAATAAATAAAATAAAACAAATAAATAAATAATAAATGTACAATTCATTCTGTAACAACTCTCTTTATGTAAAATTCCACTTAGGAGGCATCTTTTGACTGGCAGAGGAGCACCTTATACATTTCTATTACCCCCAGTGAATATCCAGTTTTGGAAACACAATGGTAACATTATACTTACAAAGATGAACTATATCACAGTTGAATTATGACTTATCCTGTGGCACCTGCTAGAGCATGCCCACTATAATCATGTAGTAGATGCACTCTATTTATAAATGGAGACCTTGAACTACTGGAATGCCATCAGATATGTGTGGTTATTTGTGACTTGAATATTTTGAGAATTATTATATTATTGTTTAGGATGTACATGAATATACAATACATGCATGTCTAATACATGTTGCAAGGTAATACACCCCTGTCTATGTTTATACAACTGTACAAAATTCATATTTATCATGTTTCTTGTGGCTTATAAAATTCAGTTTTAAGAACTAGAACTTAATGAACACATTCACTGCAAAAGCTACTTTCTGCCAAACAGTTTGACATTTATATTTTTTCTAGTAATACTTGAGGTTCTAAAGAGATGAACATTTGTTTGAACTGAGAGGTAACTGGGAGTTAAGAGTGCAAACTCAAATAAAATTCCATTCAAGGAAATGAGTTAGTATTGGAGTAGCAGATGAAAGTTTCAAATAACTAGGAATCTCTTGTTTTTAAGGCATTCTTAAACGCCTTCAGTAGTAATTCAGCAGTTTCCTTAGGTAAAATGTCATACAGTTTTGGCATCATTCCATCAATACCCAGAGCCATGTAACCTTTTAATTTCTTACTTAAACAGCTGAACATAATTGTAAGTTATTTTAAACTAACTGGTTAACTTCATTCTCTTTTGAGGGCTTTATCAATATTTTACTGTAAACTTAAGAATATTATGAGGATGAAAGCAATTTGTGTTAATTATGGAAGTCATAAAAATGCTTTTTAAAATTGCTTATGGCCTGGATTCATGAATGTCTGCACTTCACGCTAAGCCAGTTTACATGACTAGCAGTGACCAGCAGTGACAAGCGCTCTGTTTGTGATTCATTAAACAGTTCTACATGTCCTGCCTAGCTGCAAAACAAAGGTAAGCAGCAGAATATGTTAACAAAGGTATAAGTAGGTAAATTATAACAAATAAGAATGAAACAAATGGAACTGGTTCCTTCCAAAGTTTATTAAAATTAAACGCTTTCATACCCAAGATCAAAGGACATCATCAGAATACTAACGTATGTTCAAAAAACATTTAAATAGATGAAACAATTAAGCATGAGATTATGTCATCTTAAAAAATCAGTCTGCATAGAATACATTTTTTTTTTTTTTTTTTTTATAATTTATTTAACATTTGTTGACCAGGAAAGTCCGACTAGGTTCCACAGATCCTGTTTTCAGCAGAGGCCCGGGGAGAAATGCTCCAGAAGCATGTCTTTAGAATGTGGGAGGAAACTGGAGTACCCGGAGGAAACCCACACGAATGCAGGGAGAACATGCAAACTCCACACAGAAGGCACCCCAGCCGAGAATCGAACCGGAGAACCTCTTGCTGTGAGGCAACAGCATTAACCGCTGCATCACTGTGCCGCCCATGATGAATAATTCATGCAGTTATTAAACAGCTAATCAATATGATAAAATGCTACTCAAATAAAAGATGATGATTTTATTAATAATTAATATCAAAACACATCAACTAAAACTATGTGATATGATTTTAATTTTAATAAACAAGAAATAGAAACTAAATCATTTAAACCGGGTGGGTGGTAGCCTTAAGATTAAATTGCCACCATAACTCTTTCTTCTCTAACAACAGATTCCAAGGTCCATCTCTTTGGTTATGACCTACTTTCTCTAAAACAAAAAATAAAAAATCATATGAAGAATATAAATGAATATATTTGAACAGTGCATTGGTGTTTCTTTTTTCTTTATATCATTAATATGTTCAATCACTCTTTCATTTTCCTATCCTTCTTTCCTATGTAAAAACCTGAGCATTGTTGCACACAGCTATATATACAACACCCTTAGTATTACAATTGAATTTGCCCATGGCCTTATTAATACGCTGTTGAACAATAACAGACTCACCAATAAACATATATTTACAATAATTACAGTAACTGCATTTGGACATCATAAAAGGGCTGTTATTAACATTATTTTGATTTTTTTCAAAATATTCTTAAAACATGTCCTTTTCCTTTATGTAATTTCAGGTTTGTTACCTAGGTTTTTTTCCCTAACTCAGTCTTGGTTGTAATCAAATTCCAATTTTTATTAATAATTTTATCAATTATGTCACTATCCAAAGAGAAAGTGGCAGCAAATGCTGCACTACAGCTCTTAATTTATTCTAGTCTCTGGTGCTCATTGTCATCAATTGAGTCACATATTTTATTATGGGTTATTGCTAACTAACTAGTTGTTGTTGTGTCTTTCAGCTTTTCCCGGTTAGGGGTTGCCACAGCGGAACTCCGGTCCGCTAATGATTGGCAGTAGATTTTTACGTGCTGGCTTGCCGGGCCTAACTCACAACCTTCAACGAAGGAACGCCCATTCACGCATGTCGCCACACAGAAGACGCTCTAACTGAGAATCGAATGGGCAGTGTCTAGTATGATCAGTAATTACACCTTGGGATAGGAGAGGGACATAAAACCTGTTGCATCTCTTTGTAATAACCAATTCCATCATTTTATGAAAAAAAAAAGATAATGGCACGCCTTTATAAAGTCAACAACTTAGGAAACCACCTGAGCTGCTCGATCCAGCTGTCTTTTAGTTACTGTCTTTTTCTGATGTCATGGATGACAGCTGGTATAATGCAGAAAAGAATTTGAATAAGTTGGTTTTCTATAAATTTGTGAAGTTAACATACACATTTTAGAATCCTTAGTAATTAATGTAGCTAAGAAAGAAATGTTGTCTTCACCAATGTTATAAGCAAAAGTAAGAAAATTAGTCATATTATTTATATAGGTTCATAGGTAGGTACTAGGCTATATCTATATATATATCTATAGGGCCTATATAAGCCTAGCCAAAAATGCACAATGGCTTTCGCCACCCAAGAAAATTATTTTCCTGTGCCCCTGACGAGCAGAGCCACAGAAGTGATCCCTGGGGTGAATTTCCTATTTCCCATCCAATCATCAAGATTTTTCTTGAAGAGTGCTAATGAGGAGCTCTGTTTGACATAGATAGGTAGTCTGTTCCAGAGTATGGGAAGTCTCTGTGACATAAATCTATCCCTCCAGCATGTTCTGTTTATTGTGGTGACAAGGTTTAGGTCACTAGAGCGTGTAGCTTGGAGGGATTGGGATTTCTTTAAGTGGAGCATGTCCAACAGCTCTGGGTTTGACATAGCTTTGTATGTTAGGCAGAGATCGCCTCTGAGTAGGCGATATGTGATGGAGTAAAGCTGAAGTTTTTTGAGATGGTCTGCGTAGGGCATCTGTTTGAGGCCAGTAATCCTCTTTGTGAGGTATTTCTGTGGCCTTTCCAGTTGTTGTAGATGTCTTGTGAGGTACATACCAAAAGGGGTGCTGTACTCTATAATTGATCTAATGAGTGATGTGTAGAGGGGAACAATGACCTCTTTTTTTCTGGATGAGAAACCTTTTGTGATGAGGTGAGCCATGTAGAAGGATTTCCTGACCACTGTGGTGATGTGATTATCAAAGGAAAGACTACTGTCCACCTGTGTCCCAAGGTCTCTTTTCACAATTTCGACGTTAAGTAGACTACCACCTATGTGGTAGTTCATGGGTACAGAGTTTTTACCAAAGGGGATGACAATACACTTTTTGGCATTGAGCTTCAGGCCATGGCTTTGACACCAGACATCTGTCTCAGTGAGGCCCTTTTGTAGTATGTCCACATCATTAGGAGTTTTGATTATAGCTCCTAGTTTGCAGTCATCTGCAAACTTTGCTAGCCAAAGACCTTCTGTGTTAGCCTGTATTTCACAGAAGTAGATACCAAACAGGAGGGGACCCAGGACTGAACCCTGTGGTACTCCACTTGTCACTGGTCTGAAGTCGGATTTGGAGTCTGCTACTTTCACAGTGTGGGTTCTGTCCATGAGCCAGTTGGCAACCCATCTTGGGATATAGGGATTTATACCTAGTTTAGTGAGCTTATCTATAATTCCAAAATGGGGAATGGTGTTGAAAGCCTTGGCAAGATCTAGATAAACTGTGTGAACCACCTTACCCTCATCTATGGCTTTGGTGACTGCTTCAAAGAAGTCAATCAGCTTTAGGAGACATGATCTGCCCTTTACAAATCCTAACTGGGTAGGGTCCAGAGTTTGGAGATTACCAATGTCTTTGTTTATGAGTTCCATGATGATACGTTCCATGGCCTTGCAGACCAGGCATGTCAGGCTAATGGGGTGGTAGTTCCCAGTGTCCGTTGTGGCTCCCCCTTTGTGGAGTGGGATAACCATCACGGTGTGCCATTCAGTGGGTACAAAGCCTGAGGTGAGGCTATGATTGAACATAGTACTTAGGTAGGGTGCCAGTTCATTCTGTAGTTCATGTAGAACACAGCCTGGGATATTGTCAGGTCCCATGGATGCTGTGTTCTTGGCTTTGGAGAGTGTGTTTTTTACCTGTGCAGCCATGATTACAGGAACTTTGCATTCTTCCGGTATAGAGATGGGCCCTCTAGGGGGTGAGAGGGTGGTAAAGTTAGCAATGAACCTATCTGCCAAGATGTTGGCAATATCAGTTGGTTCTATATATTTAGTGCCATTGTGCTGTAACTCAGAGCAGATCTGAGTGTTGCCATTGAGATTCTTGACATAGCTATAGAATGCTTTTGGTTGTCATTAGAGTCAGTGGCAATTTTGTTTTCGTAACTAGCTTTGGAGGATTTTATGAGGGATCTCAGCTTTTTACTGAGGTTGACCAGGGAGTTCCTCCAGTCATAGGATTTTATTCTTTTTTTCCAACAGTTTCTTTCTTCTGTTGTAGAGTTTGTTTATGGCAGAGGACCACCAGATTGGCTTCCTTTTTTTGGAGGATAGCATCTTGGTTATATTAGGGATAGCATGATCCATGCACTTGTGTAAGTGCTTATAAAGTGCATTTGTGTAGGATTCAGCAGTTGTACCTCTATTGTCCATCTGCATGGGTGTCATGAAGTTTGCCACTTCTGTCTTAAGAAGTATGAAGTTGGCTTTGGAGAAGTTTTTTTAGGGTGGTTTCCCTAATTGGAGGTGGGGGTGGGATGTGGATGTCTAGGGTGATTAGCTTGTGGTTGGATCTGACCAATAAGGAATTGACCTCTGGTGTGGAACACCGGTTGCCCATGTTGGTAATGACCAGGTCTAGGATATTGCTGCCCCTGGTGGGGGTGTGAATAAGTTGATCCAAGGCGTTGGAATTTATGACTTCCAGAAAACGTTGAGCAAAAGAGTTGGTACATGAGTAGTTTTCCCAGTTAATGGTGAGGGAGTTGAAATCACCCATTATTAGGGTGTTGGGTTGTACCCTAATACTTTCTAGTGTATCAAGAAATGAGGAGGGAAATCATGGGGCATGGTGGGGGGGGGGTCTGTAGCAAGCTACAATTTGGATTGCAGTCTTGCCCAGAGTTAGTTGCACTTGGATAATCTCGGATGCATTATGCTGTGCAAGTAGCCTGGAGGTGTGGATATCCTTAATTAATATGGACACGCCTCCACCTTTAGTGCTTCATTCTGGGTCAGGTGGCCAAAAGGTGTGGTATGAATTATAGCCTGGTAATGCAGGGGTGCTCTCTGGAGCTTTAAACCGGGTCTCTGTCACTGCACAGATATCGATGTTCTTCATTTTAAGGAGTGCCTCAAGTGAGTGCATTTTGAGGTTTAGACTTCGAGCATTGAGTAGCATTACCCTCAGATTTTGCTTGCTTGTACCTGGTACGGTGGTGAATTTGTCATTTGAACCTTGCCTAAAAAAGGCACTATGGGGGTGGCAAGAGCCTTAGCCAGTAGCCAGAATCCCAAGGGTGACAGGTGCAGGCCATCTCTGGCAAAGCATCGTGGTCTGTCGATCATGTCATCCCAGGCAGACAAATACTGGATCCCCTTAGAATGACACCAGATGCTTAGCCAATTGTTGAAGCCAATCATTTTGTCCTTGTACTGTGGTATCATTCTGGGTGATGGCAGGATGCTACTCATGGCTAGGGTCATGCCTGCCTGGGCTACAAGATCGGAGAGCTCCTCCATGTCTCTTTTCATGTAGTACAGAGAGGTACGTCTCAGGTCATTCACACCAACATGGACAATGACAGTGTCATATTTGTACTTGTTGTGCAGTGACCTGAGTGCACGCATTATGTGGTGGATCCTGGCACCTGACAGGCAGCTGACAGTAATATTCTCCTTGTTTAGCCTGGTAAGTGGAACATCAGTGTGCCTGACTATAGAGTCACCTATGACTACAGTGTTGGGTACGTTGTTATGCCTTATGGGCTCAATAAATTCAGGGATCTTTCCTTTATCATCCATCCAGAAGATAGATATCATCCAGGTATTCACTATATAATATCCAAGTATATCAACTGTTGAAAATATATTTAATCACTCAACCATTACTATATTAGCAAGCAGGAGACCACAGGCAGCTCCCATGGCAACACCTGTAACTTGTCAAAAATATCGCCCCTAAAAATATATAAAATTATTGGAGCCACAACCTCAGTGTCAGACATATCTTCTACAATCCTAAGCTGTGCTTCTTCATCATTGCCATAATCATCAGAGGCTAATACTCTGACATTAGGTGGTAGGAGCTCCACAGTGCTGATGTCAGGCTCATCTGTGATCATAGCAATAAAGCAAAACAGATGGAAAACAATGATCAGACATATACTACTTAACTCTGAGTAAAGCAACAATAGATGCAAGTGCAAGTGAAAATTTCAGTAAGGTAGATTTAAAGATCAAAATATGAATGAGGACAAAACAATAATCATGCCCATACAATTTGTGGGTGGTCATGTAGTCTCAATACCAAATGTGCCTAGACAAACAAAATGGAGATAAATAGAGGTGTGATAAGCATTAAAAAGAAGATGAGAAGTGAAAGACAACTATTTATAACTCTAAAGATCAGTGTTATAATCAATCTATCTATCTATCTATCTATCTATCTATCTATCTATCTATCTATCTATCTATCTATCTATCTATCATCTGTCTATCTATCTAAATGGCATACTTGGAATATCAGTTGTAGACACCCTTTGGTTTTCTTCTACCTCTGCTTCCACATCCATCGTGGCACTGGACAATTCCTCTGAGATTTCTGGATCCCTTACAGTTAATAGGAATCCCTCCATCTCAGTGAGAGGTGGTTTGGCAGCAGGACCACCACCAGTAGCTCTCTGTTTCCATAAAATGCTGTCTGTCTATTTTACTTTGGTTATCATGCCACTGGTCAGGTGTTTGATTATCTGATACCCTTGTAATCACGGTTATGGTTCACCTACATTATTCACATCATTGACTACCTGCCACCAGACATGGTTATGGAAGGGCTTGTCATCTGATGTTTTCACTAAGATGTGTGAGTCACATTGATGGAGGGCCTGGACTATAATCTATTTCTCAGCATCTGAAAATGCAGGTTCATGTGGCCTGGATTTTTAGGTGCCATATCTCTATACTAAAATAAACATTTTTCAGACAAATTAATAGGGACTGTATATTTACAAAATGATCTAACTGGGCAGAAAAAAAAACATTAATTTACGCAAGCATCATTATTAATAACTTTTACATAATTAATTTATATGTATACACACATCGTATACATAATTGTAAAATCCCCCAAACAATAACAAAACTGAATAAGAGGAAATACACTTGATAATGTCAGGAATATATAGCAGCATTAGCAATGAAACAAATGTATGGAATAGCAATTTTAAAGTAAAGTAATATTCTATATTCAGACATCTGTTAATCCTAAAGAAGTGGGCAGAACACAACTTTTGTTTCTAATACAAGTCATTGATAATTGTAATAGAAATGGTTATACCTTCCTTACAGAAAGAACATTACAAAATGTAAACAGCACATTGTTATGTAATAAAAATCAAAGACCTATTACAAATGAACCATTCGCCACAACCCAGCTCTATAAATGGCAAGAGCACAACTTTCTAATGGGATAATAGTTATTTATGTAAGACATATGCAACAACCTTACCATAGCATATTTTCTGAAATATCACTTTAACATTGTAACTTCTCCTAAGTAAGAAATTTGTTCACATCCTGAGAGAAATGTTTCCATAAACTCATAGTATTCCCCCTTCATAACAAACACAATTGGGCAAAGTGTAGATAACACTCAATAATCTGGGAAAACATACTAAGATCATAACTATAAGTATTACCTGTAAAGAACATAGCATATAATGATAGGCATGTAATGCAGTTCTCCAAAAACATGCATTTGCAGCAATTTAACTCAAACAGCAATGTCTTAATTTTTGAGAGAGTTGGTGAATCAAAACAGTCTTTCCTAGTATTACAGAAGATCTTTTGCCCCACACTGTGCTCATAGCATGTTAACCCCTCGGTCACGTATAATATGTAAATCAGGTATCAGGGCATTATTATTCCAGAATCACTCAATCTGTTTGAAGTGCTGGGCAAGTAGATATGGTGTGAGGACCTGCATAGTGCTGTACATGTGCCCTACTAGTACAGCAGTGAGTATTCAGAACTGTAGCTAGCTAATAACTTGCAAGTGTGACTAATAGAAAGTACTGCACCACTACTTAAGTGTTTAACATGTCTCCTACTTGGATGTGTTATGGAGAATCGGCTTACAGCAAACTTTGTTATTACATTGACTGACTTATGATATAACATTTATACCATCTTTGTGAAAATATGGTTAAAAGGTAACTGTGACTCTCAGTAAAATATATATGTAAGTCATCTCAAGTATATGCAACTTAAATATATGAACATAAAAGTTCAAAAGTAATGCAAATTATAATCCAATTATAACTATAATAGAATCATGTTACAAATGCATCCAAAGTGGGTAATGCTCACAAAAGAAAGGGAAGAACACACTCTTGTATTGCATACATTTGTTTATACTGTGACATGCTTTAGTAATATAACTTGTGAAACTATCCCATTCATCAAGAGTTCTACTGTAAAGGGGCAAAATGCAAGTGTGAGAACATGAGTACTGTATATTGCTCCCTAAATGTAAAATGCTAGAATTACAAAGCTGAATATATGTGTTTTACTTTCTCTGCTTCATAATGTCAATTTTGATGTGGCAAACATAGACATTATGTATTCTACTTTCTCCACCTCATAATGCGTATGTTGATGTGGCAGACATTAAGCTTGTCAATGTTTTATGGAAAAGACATGGTTTCATGGTTCACATCTAGAAAATGTGACATCTGTGTAAAAGTAGAGATCCTTAGTTTTAACATTTTTAATGTATAAGACCACTGAGTTGTGAAATCGTCACACAGAGTAATTTTTTCCTTTTATTTTGTCTTCATCCTTGATGCAACACTTAGCATTGCATATCTGTGACTTTCAATGATTAAATGACAGTTTACTTCCCAAGGTAAAAACTCAAAAATTTGATTTGGAATGCTATCAGTAGCACAAATGAGACTGGCACTGGTCTGCTTCAGTCAGCACTCTGGACAGTACTGTGCAGAAAATACAACCGCTATGTAACTTTTTTTCTGTGACTCAAAATGTTAATGCAGTAAGATATGAGTAACAGAACATGCACAAAGACTTATTCATCAGTAGCACAAATGAGACTGGTACTGGTGTGCTTTAGTCAGCACTGTGGACAGTACTGAGTGCAGAAAATATACCTGCTATATAACTTTCTCTGCAGCTCAAAATGTTAATGCAGTAAGTTCTGAATTAGCAGAAGTAATGCAGAGTTCAAATCCAGATTACAGATTGTTTTACAGAGGTGGGGTCAGAATAAAGTATTGCAAGTGACTGTTTATCAGTAATTGCACATTAAGTAAAATTGGCAACTTCCCAACTGACACTTGCAACACAACTCTATGTAATGAATGTTAAATAAGTTAAATACACTCTTTGTGAAGTGTATAAACATAACAGTGATCATAGTTAATGTAAAGTACACTTGTGGATTTGTAACATTAACAATATTTATTGGAATAAAGCATGGTTCAGTAGAATTATCATCATTAGATGTGCAGGACAGTATATAATAAAAAGTATGTATAGCTCCTTCTTCAACATGTGTTACTGAGATCACGCAAATCAATGTAAAGGCATTGTTTTACAGGAATAAATAATTGCCTTATAATATAAGTTCAATAACATAACAACTCAAAATCTAACACATAAAGGTTTGTCAGAATTAGGTACATCTCCAGTCATGTTCAAACTGTTACACCTCAACTTACAACGCAAAAAAGGGTTAGTTCTTCTGTGGCATTAACAATTCATACCTGTAATGTAACAGTTCATCATTTTTTTGTTATAAGCTCAATTCCCAGGTGCCACCAGCCACAGTCTCTAAAATGTATGTCCCAGCGACCCATTATGTCCCAATTGTTATGAATATTTCTATGAACAGCACTGATTATTACCAACATAATTGAAAATGTCATATCTGTCTGTCAAAAGACTATATGTATGATTAACATCCACCATACAACAGAGCATGTACAGAGATGCCAATATATAATTTCAGTTGTAAATCAGATATCATCAGCAAAAACATTTGATGAATTCATGATGGAACATGGGTAACTGAACTGAGCATCAAGCATGGCCAAGTCTCACTGCCATATTTCACACCTGCAGTGTAATTTGAAGCAATCATACCCAAAATCTCTTGCCAGGTCATTTGTGTGCTTTCTATTCCACAAATGCAGTTGGCCAGATGAGTGGATGGGAAATAGAAAATTCAGCCCAGGGATCACTCCAGTGGCTCTGAGTGACAGAGGCACTAGGAACTAAGGTCAGGTAGGATGATACCAGGGTAATCCTATGGGCTAGGCTTGTAAAAGCTCCAGGGCCATTAGCCTAGTACATACCTATGTTTGTCACTGAACACAGGCTGCTATACATTAGATCTTAATTGGGCATCAATTCCCTGCTATATTTTCAGATATCCTTGCAAGGACATGACAGGCGATGGTGAGGGTGGTGCTCCACTTAGAAACCAAAGCTTGTGTCAGGAGGAGTCCAGGATCTTTGTTGCACTCCACTTAAAGCGCTGCAGATATAGGCCTTGCAGGAAGAATATACTAGGTTTCAGTACAAGGCTGAGGCTTGCAATAGCTTGGCTAAAGTTGTTACCAGTGAAACTGGCATTCCACTCACTGGGTGAACAATGTTGGCAATGTTACAGTGACATGAAAAGGTGCAAGCAGGAACTCCTGGGCTGATGGAAGGTAGAATGTAGAACTGCTGAGGTGTTTAAGTATAGTGAACCATCACCAGTAAATATAATACCACGGGTTGCAAAGACATGCAGTGTTTTATCATGTTTTTTTTCTGTTTTTGTTCTGTACAGCTTCTGAAGAAATTATTCAGAAGAGGGAGGCACATCAGGAATGACTGGCACCCCTCAGAGAGGCAAAAGGTAAGTATTCTTCAGCTATGAATGCTAGCAAAATCATAATACATCAGAAATGTATTTAACTTTACCACATTTCAGTGCATCAGTCCATATGAGCTTGAGGCACACACAAATGAGTAGGTATACCTTACATAAATATCAATCGTACATGCAACAGCTCTTGATCATTGCATTAGACAATGTGCAAATCATCTTATCTTGTGTGTGAGTTCAATTCCAAACAACAACAATTAGCTTTTATTACAGAATAATCTAGAAAATCTAGTTTTTGCAATCATTAAATAGCATTACACTTTCCGTATTTGTGAATGAATTTCCTTAATTGGAGTGCATATTCCTTAATTCTCCCACACTCTACATATCCCAATATCACTGTATTGCCATCCTTTCTTTCTCCCCCTCCAGCAACGTATTGTCCCTTACCTTCAGACTACCTACCTGGAATCTCCATTCCACTTTCACTGATTGTCTTCCAAGTCTCTCTTGTCCTTGGTCTGCCCCTCAGACCACTAGCATTTCACTCTCTCCTTTATGAGTGAAATATATACCTGCTACTAGTACTACTCCTTTCCCCTGTCTTCCCTGGTTAGATTGGTCTTTCATATGGTGTTTCTCTCCCACTTACTTGTCACCTTTCACATCAGTTAACTTTGTTTGTCATCTAATAATTCCCTGTGCATACCATTCTGCTTTTCACCTCCACGCATCTTTCTTACCCCACCCCCTCTACCTTCCACGTACCTTTCCTACCCCACCCCCTCCACATTCCATTTCCGCTACTAACTTTCAAATATACCATTTTCTTAAGATGCCATCTTCATTCATTCATTCCTGCTCCAGGCTGCTGCACGTCCCAGACAAGAACGCTTACTGTACATATTAGTATTTGGTTATTTGCCTCAGTTTTACATGTAGGTTTTTTGCTGATTCTTTGAACATTCACTGCTTGCATTACAATTATTGTATAATAATCTTTGAATTGCCTGTGGTCTACATTCATATGCGGTTTTATTAGCATTCTGCTATGTATCAACCATGTAGCTGTTTCTAACATTCATTTTTGTAGTATGTATATTGCAGCTTTTTTAGCAATTATTTTGTAGTAGCTGGGTGCATGTCTATGTCTTAGACTACTGCTATTCTCTAGTTTGTGATGTGTAGTCAGAGGGTTTTAATAGTTAATATCTGTTGAACTACCTCCTAACCTTTATTAGCACAGTCAATGTTAAGTATTTCTTTTTGCTGAACCTATCCTAGCTGTACGCGCCTTTTCTGCTTCAGGAGCGCTGAACGGGAAAACTTCTCAATTACCCTCAGACATACTGGGCCGAAGAAGCTTGAGAAAACACTTCTTGCCAGCCCATTATTTCATTAATGTATGAGCTTTGGTGCACTTTTATGCTCACTATACCTGTTACCATTGCGTTTCTCTGCCTCTGTATCGGGAAACGAGTAATGCATTATTACTACCCATTGAGATTACCTTCGCGCCTTTTTTTTTTCCTACATCAGAAGCGCGAAATGGGTAAATTCATATTCAGTTCCCCTCCAACATATTAGACTGCAGTAGCTTAATAAAACACTACTTGCCATTCCACTTGTTTCATTAATATATGTGCTTTGGTGTACTTTCAAGATTTAGATACCTCTTATCAATGCGTTATTTCTGCCTCTGTATCACGGAAAGAGTAATGCACTGTTTGTACCCATAGAGATTACCTTCGTGCCTTTTTTCCTGCCTCAGAGGAGTGCAGAATGGGAAAAACATTTTCAGTCACCTCAGACTTGAAGGAATGACTAACACATTACTATTTATCCTTTATATAGTTCACCTGCTCCCAATCCAAATGCCAGTGTTTGCCTTAGCCTTGTACATATTATTAAACTGTGATATGATCATACATAGAATTATGTTTATTCAGTTACAAGAAAGGGGTAATTTTAATGTTCCAATAGCCTAACCATTTCTTAGGTTTATAGTAATGTCAGCACTGTATTAGTGTTGTTAAGGCTTTGTTAGAGGAACACACTAGGTTCTTAAAACCTGATTTTATTTGCATCATTTTTAACTGACGACTGTTTGTTGTACATAGACTGCTTTTTTTCTGCTTATTCTATCACTGTTTGTTGAATTCTGTACTGTTTGCCCTTGCAAACTGGATGCTTTTAATAATGCATAAGTTAACACCAGTATAATTATAGTACTTATCCCATAATATTTTTCTCTCTCTCTATCTTACTCAGCTTTTTTCCACCTTGTCAGCTGTGTACTCCCCTGCAATTCTGACCAGCTGGCTACCTACAAACTAGAATAATACAAATAATTAAAGTTAATCTTCACAAACACTCCATCCACAGCACAGGGAACAACTTAAACTACCTACTGTGTTGTATTACCTAAGGAAACAAGATAAGCATTGCAAAGTATGTACTATCTGTTCATTACCTCCTGTAATTTTAACTAGTTTTTACCCTAGATCATGGTATATGATATCTAAGCTTACTCCAGCAAGGACTACCAGCAGCCTTATTCTACTACTTTGCTCCTTATATTTTTAATCTTTAACTAAGGCCCTAGTTTTTCCCACTTTTCCCATTTTTCTTTTCTCTCTGTCCCACTTGTTTTTCTCATCGAGGTATCTCTGCTGGTATCATAGTGTTCTCCCACTAGATGGCAGCATTCACCCACTAATCAGCTAGCTGTACTCTCAACTAGCAGCAAAGTGCTTCTACCAACTACTTACCTGTTTCTCCCACACTCTACATATCCCAATATCACTATATTGCCATCCTTTCTTTCTCCCCCTCCAACAACTTATTGTCCCTTACCTTCAGACTACCTACCTGGAATCTCCATTCCACTTTCACTGATTGTCTTCCCACTCTCTCTTGTCCTTGGTCTGCCCCGCTCCATTCGCCCTGTGGGCTCACTCCGCTCCCCTACCCTACCCCCAATTCCCACCCACCCCAGTACACCTAGACCTATACTTCCAAACCACACTCCTTTCCATCTCAAAACCTGCCATATCCTCCACCTACTTTAATCACATGACCAAAGCCAATTACTTCTCTCTAACTGGATTTATCCGAACTCCTCCCCTTACTAACTACACTTCTAGCTCAAATCACTCAAGATGCAAACACCAGCTTCCCCACCGCATATTAAACTACTACTTATTATCACTCTTTTACCTTTCTTAACTGCATCTTACCTACTAACCTTCTATGAACACTCTAATTACTTACAATTCTACTACCCTAACAAGCAAACAAGTATTATACCACCAACAACATCCCAAACGCATATAAATATTACATCTCTACCTGCCTACATACTTCCAAAGTATCACAGATTAACCCATATTAAATATGTCCGTCTAAAACTTACAAAAACTTTCAACCAACTTAATGTAAACCACTACCCTTGTCCAAAACCTCAACTTCTTACCGGTGGTGACATCCATCCCAACCCTGGCCAAAAACACTCTGATAATATTGAATTCCAAAGCCCTAATTATTCAAATCTTATCCCACCTAGACTTCCTAATTCACTTTCTATAGCTCACCTTAATATACGTAGCCTAAATAACAAAGCTGCCTACCTCCATGCTCTCCTGGATGTCCACTCTTTTGACATACTATGTTTGTCAGAAACATGGTTAAAACCTTTAACTACTGATAATGAAATCTTACCACCTGGTTACAATATCCTAAGAGCAGACTGCAAAATCAAAAAGGGAGGGGGAGTTGCTATACTCTTTAAAAAAGGGTTACAAATCTCCACACTAGACTTCCATCTAACTCTTCATAATAATGTAGAAATCCTTGCCACCAAACTTCAACTCAATGCTAGTAAATCAATAATCATCATCTGTATCTACCTACCCCCTGGTAATAATACCTGTATCCTTGAAGACACCTTCACTGGATTATCTTCATCTTTCCCTCAAGAGACTATAATTCTAGGAGACTTTAATATTGATTGGAAAACCTGCACACATAATCAGCCAACTTCACATATTAACCTACACGGATTTTCACAAATGATCAACTTCCCAACCAGAATTAACAAACCCAATAATAAAGAGAGTATATTAGATTGGATACTCATAAACAATCACCAACAAATGTATAAGGCTGGAACCCTTCCTGCAGATGTAAGTGACCACTCACTCATTTTTATCATTAGGCATAAGACAACTACTCCTAACCCAACCACACATAGAACAATTAGAACCAATAAAAACTTTAATCCTGACTATTTCCAAAGTGAACTTAGAGCATGTGATTGGACACCCATAAAACACCTCTCTCTAGATGATGCAGTGAATTACTTTAATTCAGAATTCTTAACAATCCTAGACTATCATGCACCTAAGCGTACTATCAGAACTAAGTCTAAGCCAGCCCCATGGCTCACTAAGGAAACCAGACAGAAAATCCTACTTAGAAACAAATTCTGGGCTCTATGGAGATCTACTAAGCAACCCATAGACCAACTTAAATTTAAACAAATGAGAAACGATACAAAAAAAGACATTCTTTTGGACAAAAAAACTTTTACTGTCATCTCCAGCAAACAAACCAAAGGAATCCACAAAAGTTCTGGGCCAGCATTAATAAACTTCTTCACCCTGGTCACTCTACTACATCACCCCCTACAGGAGCCAACCCCAAAAATCCTAAACAAACAGCAAACGCCTTTAATACCTTCTTCACAGAGGCCATCCAATCATTGGCCAATCAAATAACAACTCAGGATTCTAGTCACCCAAATTCTGCAACAAATTCACTCCCTATATTCCACTGGCAACCAGTCCCAACTCACCTTATCTGTAATCTTTTACAAAAACTTAAGCCATCAACGCCATCAGCCGATAAACTACCAGCAGAATATCTCCAAAAAGCTGCCAAAGCTATAGCCTATCCAATATCAATACTGATAAATAGAACCTTAAAAGAAGGAAATATTCCTGCCATCTGGTAAATCTCCCACATCACCCCCCTACACAAAGGTGGCAATTCTAACGAATACTCCAACTACTGCTCAATAGCATTACTTTCTCCTTTAGCTAAAATAATGGAAATATGTATCCATAAACAACTACTAGATCACTTACTGCAAAAGAATCTACTTGCAAATTGCCAACGTGGCTATAGACCACTTCATAGTACTACCACTGCTCTCCTATCCTTCTCTGATAGAATCAATCATAACAAAAATAACAACATCCTCCCCTCAGCACTCTTTATTGACCTTTTCAAAGCTTTTGATATGGTCAACCACCATTTACTTATAAATGTACTAAGATCTCTTTCCCCTAGATTCACAGGTTATTCAGTGGTTCCAATCGTACCTTAACAACAGACAACAAGCTGTGCTTTGGGACAATAGCCTATCTTCACATTTCCCCGTTACACTAGGAGTCCCTCAGGGCTCAATTCTTGTTCCCCTCCTATTCTCAATCTATATAAATGACCTTCACCTAGCAATTACTCAAGCTACCTGTATTTAATATGCAGATGATTCTACAATCATCTGCTCAGCTAAACCCTCATCTGAACTCCAGTCCTTAACCCAGAATATGTTTACTATAGTAGAAAACTGTTTTTTACAACAATGCCTCCTCTTGAACCCCAAAAAGACAAAACTATTGCTCTTCACACCCACCCGCAAGTGCAGCTCAATAAACTTCTCAGTCCTATCCAATAACGGTACCATTATATCTCCAGACCTAACCACTAAACCTCTAGGTATAACAATAGATAACAACCTTACCTATGAAACTCACATTAACAATACTATAAAAACTGTAAATAGGAAACTGGGCTCCCTTTATAGGATAAAGCCATTTCTTACCCCACAAGCCAGAACTTCTATTGCCCATACCCATTTAATCTCCACACTCCTCTATGCTTCATCCATATACACAAATCTGACTAAAAACAGCCTCAACAAGCTGTCAAACTCTTATAATAACATAGCTAGATTTGCCACATCTTCCTCTTTCAGGACCCACCACTGTCATAATCTGAAACAACTAGGCTGGCTTGAGCTACAAAATCAACTCCATTATAACCAATTTACCATTACCCATAAAACCCTCTTCCAACCAACTAAAACTCCAATACTGACAATCCTTTTTACCCCATATAAAAACCTTAATACCTTATGCTCATCCAAGAAATTACTAGTATCCACAAGTATATCCAACAATATCTCTGGTGACTCTCTGTTCTCTAATGCTGTTGGAAAATACTGGAACCAACTTCCAAATGAACTGACATCACTGTCCTCTTTATCACTATTTAAACAGAATTTGAAACTTTACCTGAAAAACACACTGGTTATGCCCCTGTACAAACCCAGACTAATCAAAAATGGCATTGCCATCATCATCACTGCTGACCCCATATTTCTCATCCATTACTTTTACTTTCATGGACTAATCCATATCTGTTCCTTATTCTATCCAAAAAAAAAAAAAACATTTCCTTGAGAATAGAGTTTCTAGCAAATTTATCTAATATTCTCTAATAATTTTTGTATTCAACGATTAAAATGTTATGTAATAATCTGCAAATAATTTCTGTACATGCATTTATATGCTAATCATTTTATAGGTTCATAAGTTCATAGGTTGGTAATGGGCTATCTGCCCGAAGGCATATATTAGCCCAGCCAAATTGTGCGGTATTCACCTCCCCTTTAGTAGTTCCTTAGACCCTTGTACTAGCAGCTAGTACCCTTGGCTCCTATCTAGTAGTGCTGTTGGTGTGATCCCCGGTGTGAACTTTCTGTTAACCATCTACTCATCAAGGTTCCTCTTGAAGAGTGATAGTGAGGGGCTTTGTCTTATGTAGATCGGGACCCTGTTCCATAGTAAGGGAAGTCTCTGTGAAGGCAATCTATCCCTCCAGCATGTTCTATTCATTGTTGTGTTGAGGTTTATATCCCTAGAGCGTGTAGCTCGAGTAGATTTGGTTTTGCTAAGATGGAGCATGTTCAACAATTCTGGGTTATGTTAATCTTTTTATTAATCTTTTTAAGTGGAGCTTATCTCCCCGGGCCTCTGCTGACAATGGACATGCATCCAGTTAGACTAGCCCGGCCAACAAATGTAAAATAAAAAATAAAATAAATATATCATATATACAACAGTCACCTAACTGTTGCCTAATGTCTGTAATAATAATGAGATTATTTATTTGCTGTATTTATTTAACATTTGTTAACTGGGAAAGTTCAACTTGCAATGAGCCAATTTTCAGTGGAGATCCGGGAAGAAATGCTTCAGACGCATGTTTCTGTAACTTGAGAGGAAACCGGATCACCCAGAGGAAACCCACATGAATGCAGTGAGGACATGTAGACTCCACACAGAAAGCACCCCAGCCAAGAATCAAACTAGAGAACCTCTTGCTGTGAGGTGACAATGCAAACCTCTGCACCACTGCACAGAGATTAATGTGTTTTGTGACACATTTATGATGTCGCATTCATATCTGGATATGCTAAAGGTTGCTTTGTAATAATATTTAAATGTTAATAATGTTTAGCCGTGCTGTGGTAGTGAAAGACAGAATGATCACACTATGAGGAGGCAGCTATTATCATATGATGAATAGGCTGCAGGGTTGATGTACACCAGATGAGATGTTTGAATTGACAAATATGAAGTATGCTGTACACATACTTCCTTGCTTCATACTGTTTTCATTGTTCTCTCAAATGTCATTTAGTACCTGTCATTTGCCTTTCTTTGTAGTATGATCAGCTAATGATTATGTCTATAGACTATTGATGCAGATTAGCAAGTGCTTGAATCCAGCATCAGGTCAGAAGATTATGAACATTGTCATTTCTCCTAAAACATTGCCTTGTAAAGTTATAGATACGCATGTTATTTCACCAGCAGTACCCTGCTCGTTCCTTTCTTTGGTTCACAATCATCCCATTCTTGCTCATACATTTCCAGCTATACAACAGATGGTCAACACAAGAATTATTGGGGGGAGGGCATATTCTAAAACATTATGCAAAGGCTGAAATAATTTCTTTTATACACATGGAAAGTGCTAAGAATATATATTTAACATTGACATGCATTTTATGAAGGATATGAAGTCTGACATGCAGATGTAAGTTATCGTGTAGTGACTACTACTCAGTGATTTGATACAAATATAATTGCATAAGGGACATTACGACATGTATTAAACATGTGGATAGCCAGCAAATATGAAGACAGTGTTAGTTATGCCCCTGTGCTATCTATATAATGAATACTTTACAGCAAAGCTCATAACACGTGTAAGTAATAATACAGAAAATGTTAACATGACACATATCTGATATGAAATGGCTCAGAATCTGAACTGTCTATATGTGTGTAATCCTAATTTGTGAGAAACTTGGCTTGAAACATCATAACTCACTACTAATTCCCTTTCTGATTTCACAACCTCAGAAAAATAATTACACATGAGCTAATACTTTGCCATTATTCTCACAAATGAGCTTGTCAGTGATGCACTTCAGGAACTGATTTTTACAATAAATAGGGTCATTGGCTTGTATTACTTGTAATTTTTTAATGGCTTGTTGCATTCAAGATGCATGAGTTCACTGTGAAGCTGTGTAAACACTACATACTTTAAATTGTGTTTGCACTCTAACACATTACACTTAAAAAATGATGTACAATCGTGTGGGTCCTTTGGATAAATACTTCCTGAGTGGTGTTAAGTAAGGTCCTTTCATAGGTTTGACCAGTTTGGTTTGGGTTTACTTTGCACATTGCACACGCACTATGAAATATTGACAATGATACACAGAG
The DNA here is from genome assembly GCF_019279795.1 of Protopterus annectens. Lineage (NCBI taxonomy): Eukaryota > Metazoa > Chordata > Ceratodontiformes > Protopteridae > Protopterus > Protopterus annectens. The sequence continues at coordinate 1,836,401,252 of NC_056726.1, forward strand.
TAAAGGAAATTTGCATACTATGATACTGAGCTGAACTGTCAGGAATATTTGGTTGTCACTCCACTGTTTGGCAGCTTTGATTATCATTCATTATATACATGGTTGGTACAGTATAATGTGAAACAACTACATTTCTCTCATACTATCAGAATGTCCATGAATGAAAGGATATATGAGCTGTATAAGCAGTATGTAATTACTTGTGATGAACACATTGCTGTTTTGTCTGCTTGTCAAGACATTCCTTTAACTCAAGCATGTGATACACATGATCTACTGTGCAATATGCTGATGATGTCATCCTTTTATGTGCACTCTATCTCACATTTATAGTCAGACATCCTTTGGTGCTTGCAGTTGGGTAGGCTGGTATTCAAATCCGGTAGGGATTGTCTAGTATGAGTATGCAAGCATGTGTGTGTGTGTGTGTGTGTGTGTGTGTGTGTGTGTGTGTGTGTGTGTGTGTGTGTGTGCATGTCTGTGTGGTGTGAGTGTTTGTGTCTTTAGTGCTGTGTAGGACTGGCTTCAACCACAGATCTCACATGTACACTTCCACTCAGATGAAATATTTACAACAGCAAGGGCTTTCCCAACAGTTTCCTCCCCTTTTTGACCAAATATCTGCTCTGTAACACACCAGTGTAATCCTTTTATATACGTATGCTCTATCTCGCAATTGTATTCAGACTTCTGTGGAGCTTGTGCATAATTAGATAGGTAGGTGTGCAAATCCAGCAAAGACTGATTAGTATGAGTGGATATGTGTGTGTGTGTGTGTGTGTGTGTGTGTGTGTGTGTGTGTGTGTGTGTGTGTGTGTGTGTGTGTGTGTGTGTGTGCGTGCATGCATGCGTGTGTGTGTGTGTGTGTGTGTGTGTGTGTGTGTGTGTGTGTGTGTGTGTGTGTGTGTGTGTGTGTGTGTGTGTGTATGTGTGTGTGAGTCTAGTGCTAGAAAGGACTAGTTCAGTCATGGATCTCATGTGTACACTTCCACTCAGGAAAAACATTTAAAATAGAAGAGGGTTCCCCCAACACTTTCCTCCCCTTTTAGCCCAGACATCTGCTCTACAACACACTGATAATGCCATCCTTTTATATGTCCTCTATCTCACAGTTGCAGTCAGACTTCTCCTGTGGTGCTTGCAGTTTATACAATGTACTCTGCAATGTGTAATTAGATGGGTAGGTGTTTGAATCCAGTGCAGACTGACTAGCATGAGTGTGTGGGGGTATACTAGGTAGGACTGACTTCAACCAAAGGCCTCAGGTGTATACTTCCACTTAGGAGAAACATTTACAGTCTGAGAAGGCTCTCCCAACAATGTCTTCCCCTTTTAGCCCAAATGCCTGCCCTGAAACATGCTGGTGATGTCATCCTTTCATATGTGCTCTATCTCACACTTGTAGCCAGATATCTTTTGTGTCACTGGCAGATGTTACAATATACTGTAACTTCTATACTTAGATAAATACTGCAATGTATAAAAAAAAAAAAATCACCAGAAACTGGGGTTACTTTATCGTAACAAAAAAATTCTAAACCCCAGTGCCAGACTCACACTCGCACAAGCATTCCTCCTGACCTCCCTCCTATATGCTGCCCCACTACTCACCAACATTCAAACCACAACCCTGACAAATCTCCAACAAACTTACCACAAAATTGCAAAGTTTGTCACAAACACTCCATACAAGGCTTATCACTGCATTGCTCTAAACTCTCTGCAATGGCTCAAGCTCCCCCAGCAACTCCAACTATCTCAGTTTCAAATGCTGCATTGCATTCATTACAAACCGTCATCCTGCCTATCTCTGTCATCCTTTAGATCTACCTATATACCATCTAGAACCCTCTGCACATCTAACCAGCAGCTACTTCAAATCTACAATCCCAAGAAAACTGTGGGAAAACTACTATACAAACACTTTATTGCCTGTGCTTGGAACACACTCCCTTTACACATAAGTTCCATCACCCACTCCTTACACTTTAAACATGAACTAAAGTATTATCTACTTAACTCCAAGTCTTGCCCCTGCCAAGATCCAACATAAGCTCCATCTCACCCAACAAAAGTAAAAATTTAATTTCTCTCTCATCTCACTCTCACATTTCCATGTAAGACAGCAAGCGTTAAATGCTTTAAACAATGAATATAATAATATTCTCTAGTGATGTTTTATTTACTATGTAAATAATAATGTATATATAGCCTGCTTGCATTTTACTATATTATTCTTGCTATGTAATATTATCTGTTTTAGAATTCTTGTCTATTGTTATCTCATACATATATGTACTAAGACATTCTTTTGAATCATGATTTTTCTAAAAGTGTCTAATAATGAAGCTTTTCTCCTCAGGTCTCCACTGAAAATGGGCCCCAAGCCCAGTTGGACTAACCTGGTTAACAAATGTCAATAAATAAACAAATAAATAAATAGGTGTTTGAAATCATCAATTACTCCCTTGACTCACTTGTATCAAAGTGTGTGTATGTGATTCTAGATCTAGGTATGAGTGGCTTTACCCACAGATCAGATCTGTAGATTTACACTCTAGTAGAGGTCTCCACCTTCAGTTTATAGCCATTTTAGCTCAACCATCTCTTTTGCAACACAGTGACGTTGTAATTCTTTCAAATGTGCTGTATCATACACTTGTAGTTGGACTTTTCCCATGGCACTGGTGATAGATGCAATGTTCTCAAGCTTGTGGAATTAGATAGGTAGGTATCAAAATCCATATTTAGCATGTGTTACTTCATTGCTGGGTAGGACTGGCTTCAACTGCATATGTGATTTGTAGGTTTACATCAAGAGAGGGTTCCACAATCAGGTTCAGTCCCTTTTAGCCCAAACATCTGCTTTGTTAAACACTGATGGCACCATCTATTTAAATGTGTTTCATCTACCACTTGGTTTAATTTCTCCAATTGTTTTGGGTTTCTAGTATCATGATGGGAATGGACCCCATTCCTACATTAAAACATGATTAAAGTTTATGAAATTAGTATTGTTTCAATCTTTGATGTTAGCTAAAAGTGTTCTTTGTAGTACATGCAATGTACATAGAACTGACTCTTGTAATTTATATGGAGTTACATGTTTTGGTAGCATATCTAAATACAACTGTAAATTCTTTTCTATGAGACCCATTGCTCCTACTACTATCAGAACTGTCTGAGTATCTGTGTTTCACATTGCCCTCATTTCTGCTTGCAAATTCTGGTATTTTATGACTTTGTGTCTTTCTCTTTATTTAAGATACTGTAATCACTGGGTGTAGCAATTTCAATATCAGTGCTACTTTTGTCTTCTTTTCATAGACTACTATATCTGGTTTTCTCACATCTATTTTTTGAACTGTTGGCAATGAATAAGTCCATGTGATATAAACTTCATCATTCTCTATAATGCTTTTTGGCTCATGTTCCCAATTCTTCTCAGCTACATCAGTATTGTAATGTTTGCACAATCATCAGTGTATTAGTCTTGCCACATTAATATACCTTTTATGGATTAGTCTTGACACATTATTATACATTCAGTATACAGGCTCTCTGCCATGAGTGTCTCATAACCAGCAACAAGATGTGAGACTGTTTCCGGTTCTGTTTTACAGAACCTGCATTTGTCTGTTGGTCCAACATGTTCAATGGACTTTATAAACCAATGTGTTTGTAGTTTGCTATCATGGGGTGCCAAGATTAACTTTTCATCTTTCGGTTTAAATTCTTCACTCCTTAACAACTCCTTCCTGAGAACCTGATAAAGATGAAGTTGTTCCAGGAGTTTTCTGTACTTGTAACTATATTTATACCTTTTCCACATTTCTTGCCTTCTCATCTGATCCTTCTCCTTATATTCTTTCTTTTGTTTTTTGGCAGATTCACTTGCTGCCTGATTTTTGTCTACTTCTGGTTTGACTTCCATTTCTGCTTGACACCAGTATGCTTCTAAGAAACTATGCAGAGAAGTAATCTTAGACTTGTTCTCATGTTTTAAAACTTTCACTATGTTTGGATCGGGAGAAGTCACAGATATGCATGCAGTCTTATGATTGCAGATCTATACATGTAATCAATTTTGAGGAGCTCATACTTCCTTCAGAACGAGGTCTATATAATCTTTGTATACACCGATTATTATATATCATCGAATAAGCATGAAGCATTTGTCTTCTTTTCTTGACCAACTGATCCAATACCTTTTGAGGCCAGTCAATCAACCCAAAACTAAATTAGAACAGGAAGAGCAAATTAGTTTATAGCTTGGACACTGTTGATGTCAGGGCTGTTTTCAGTACTGATTTCAATCTTCTAAAATAGTTCTTACTGAGTTTTGTTCACATTTGTGCCTGTTTTATTGCCAATCCTTCATCAATTCCCACATATTTATACACTCTCACCTGCTCAAGTTCCTTTATATCACATTCCATTCCCAGATTGGTATTTTCTTGGTGCTGACACCTTCATGATTTAAATATTGCTTTTGCACATTTATCAAGACCAAATTACATTCATATATCATCTGAGAATGTTTTAATCACTTACAGTTGTACTTTCAGCTCCTCATGTGATGAACTATAAAGTTTAAATCATTCACAAAAAGAAGATGAGAAGACTTTACACTTGGTTGTTTTCTGGAAGCCAAACTGTAACCATGACATAATCTATTAAGTAGACAGCTTAATGGGCTAAGGGCAAGAAAAGAGCAGTGGGGACAAAGTTACCCTGGAATATCCCCATGTGCATTTTTTATCCCTGGGATAATAATCTGCCCTTTATCATGGATTATCTGCAAAGTGGTTTGCCACTGATTTATCATCACTGTAATGTAATTGATCAATGTAGGGTATATCTTATATATTTGTAAGCTCTACTTTATCCATGAATGTGTGATGTTGTCATATGCTTTTTTTGTAATCTATCCATGCCATACTTAGATTCTTCCCCTTTTTACAATTCTCCATTACAACTTTATTTAACAAAAAGTGATCTTTTGTTCCAAAAGACTTTCTTTTGTTACCCTTATGTTCTATTGCCTTGATTGAGTTTTCTTCTAAATGACTGTAAACTCTGTCGGTATCAGTTCCAATATATACTTTATACATCATTAGAAGGCAATTTATTTGTCTATAGTTTTCAGGAGAACTTGCATGTTAACACTTGTAGTAAAATGTCTCCGGTGGTAGTGGAGATTGATATACTGTTGTCTGGGTTGTGGATGTAAATGTGCAGATGTTTGAATCTGACATTCTGTAAACATTGTAAATGTGTTATTTTACTTTAGATACATGGGATGGCTGGATTATCCAACACCTGTGGTGTGTAAACCTACACACAAGTAAAATATCGACAAGGGAAGAGGCCTTACCCTACTCCTTTTATGCAGTTTTAAGCCACAAATATGCCTCATAACACAATGATAATGATGTCATGTCTTCAAATATATTCTGTGTCACATTTGTAGTAAACTTTGCCTGTGGTGTGTGTACTTTATACATGGGTCTCTAGATTGTGGGTGTATACAGGCAGCTGTTGAAATTAAGCAAAGACCAAAATAATTTGAGTGTAGTGACATTAAACACTGTCTTATCCAGCTTTCCCACAAACTCTTTCCATTTCTTATAGACCTTTCAGCACATTGATAATTTCTTCCCATTCAAAAAGTTATGTGACTCTTAGAGTTAGACTTCTCTTGTGGCACATGCAGTTAATACTGACTTCTGTAGTACGTAGCATTAGATAGGCAGTTGTTCAAATCTGTTAATGTATATGCACAAAACAATAATGATGGACAAGAGTGGATCACCAAACAAACAATGATATGGCTAACTTGTAGTTGTGTGAACAGTAACACAGATAAAGACTTTTGATCTCTCAAAAGAAATTTTAGTGGATTTATGATCATTCAAAAAATTGCTTAATTCAGTCTGCTCATGGACCTGTACTCTAAACCCTCCTGTTTTTGCTCAGGTAATACACAGCTCTGTAGAGTGTGGAGCTTAATAGGCAGGGGTTTCAATCTGACAATGTATGTCTGAAAATAGTAACAGACAGGAGTGGCTTATCCCAAACAAAGGTGTTATGGCACACTAATGGGGCCAACTTTTTGAGGACTCAGACTCCATTTCAGGGAGAAGTAACCATTCCAACACAATACCGACGTAAGCCCTTTAAGTATGTGCTTCATGACACATCAGATATGATTATTTCTGTGGCATTAATGGTTGATATATTGCTCTGTGAAGTATGACTTCATGTAGGAGTTTGAGTCTGGTAAGGTGTAACTACTGAGTATTTCAGAGAATGCTTACAGGCAGGGTTAGTTTCCCCAAAAGGAATTATATGTCTTAATGGAAACATTTATATATGCATTTCATTGTTTTGTTCACAATATAGTGGTGAAAGGCAAGAATGGCACAATTATCATTTCTTGATGTATGGCATACTGTTAAGTGATCAAAAAGTGTGATTGGACATGTGTTATTATACTTTCTTGTGGTTTTGTGTATGTGGGTGAAGTTACTGTATTCATTGCTGTACTGCTGTGCCATTTAGCACAAAGCAGAATAAGTAATCAATGTTATGAAATAGTTATTGTCATTTGTTTTTATTTGTCAAAACTTAATAGGATTAGCCTCAGATGGCTTGGGTCTGACCACATCCATACAATGGAGGTAGTGCTGTATGAACAGAGGATATCAACATTGTTATAGGCCAATATACAGCTGTTGCTTATAAAATGTACAGTTTAAACAGTTCTCTTACTAGTTAATTTTAATCTTTCAAATGTTTGTGAGTTATGTTTGTGTACTGTCATACTGGTATCATTAATGTGCTCAACAAGGTTCATTTCAGAGCAAAATGTGATATAAAACATGAGGCTATACTGCAGTCAGAGGTGTAGTTTGACAGACTTTTGAATTACAAATTGTATTGTGTAGCCATTGCAACAGGAAGGACACAAGTAATATGATTCCACTCCTAAAAATGCATTATACTCAAATAGTTTTTAAATGACAGGTGATATATTTCCCCTGTTGCTGATATCACTATACAATACTTGCTGGTAAGGTGTTTTGGGCTAAGTCTTCTATGGGCTGTATATCCGTATGTTGTCTTCATATCACACATAATTGCATCATATGCATAGGCATATACTGACATTCCTACACATGCAACCCAGTTGTCAAGGAAGTGACTATTCATGAGTTTTGCCTTGATTTATGTCCATGTTGCAATATTTCACATGATCATGCCCTTCATTTTACAGCTATGAACATATCATATCTGTTTTATTTAGACATCTGTAATTAGCACACCCTTTTGTTGATAAACTGGTCAAACTGACAGTTCTGTATATGTGTGAGGTCCTTCTGGATTGCAGTACATAAATATGTTGTGTATGAGGAGTCACACTTTCTGACATTCACAACATGTAAGTTGCTACCACAACTGATTTTTTTTTCAGAATTATTATTATTAATGGAATGATTTTACAGGTGTGTGCATTTTTCTTGCATGCACCTCCCATTTCACATGTAATTACATAGTTATAACAACTTCATTATTGTTTCCATTATACATTTAAGGTAAGGAAAGAGTTAATGTTTTAACTTGTATGTCTGAGTGTGTGTGTGTTTCAATATCAGTTTGTTTCCATGTAAATTGCTGCCTTTGACTACTTTCACAATATACATGACAATGTCATTGAAATTCCATCACTGTGCACTATCTGTAGTATATGTAATGTCCCATACTCTATCTGCCTTCCTTGACAACTGTTATCTCTTCTCTCAACTGTATCTATTGTTTATGACATCCACTCACTTTGTTACACTGTACTGTGTCCCTCTCTTCTACTTTTGTCAACATTTATTTTTTTAATCATATAAATGTGTCTTTGTATGGCCATGATTACTGGCTGACAGCCGATGTTCTGAACACAACGTGGTGCAGTACGATTTGTAGTGTTGCATGGCATCTTGCATATTTGATGCTCACTGCTGCTCAGTGCACAAAAATTAGTGAACATATGCGCTTAATGTAATATATACATACTTGCTAATGAATCCACAGGTATATCTTCTTAATACATGTTTCATTTAAATGATTTTTCTACTTTTTATAGCCAACAGGTGTATACATTAAAGAGTTACTTTTACTAATGCAATAACTGTCTTGTGATCCAGGATTTCTTAGTTTTTCATTTATAAGTACTTAACTAGATCATAAACAAACTTCTCTTCACCTTTTACATTTTAACAACATATCAGCTTCCTTATATATTTAATAACTGTTGGCTACAATCTGTATTTTTTGCCTGCACCATGTAGAAATGTTGTAATTTAAGTAGTACTTCAAAGATTCACATAGAATGCTATCATCACAGCAGTCATTTTTATCATGAAAGTAAAATAAACCAACCTCAGCCAGTCATTAAAATCTTTCAACTTAGTCAAATATGCTGGTATATGTCAAGTTAAAGTCAATGTATTATTGGATATTTTACTTCATAATAGCATTTCATTATTATCTGATAAGTCACATGCTAATAGTTTATGAAAATCTGCATTAGAACTGAAAATATTATGGATACAGATTAAATTTATTTTACTTTGTGTGCCAAAATCATAACAATAAATATGTAAACTGTAAGGAATTTGCATCTTTAAATAAAAGTCATTCACATCTTCTGATAAATACTTTCTGCCTGTTTTTGTTAGTACACAAATAGAAATCATGTGCAGATAGTAAATGAACTTTTGAATAATCTAATAATACATGTATTATTTGTCTGAATCCTCTAACACCTACGCCAGGAACCAAGTTAGTACTAACTGGGTTGATATTAAAATTATAAGGACAATAGCTGTGATCACTGGAGTAGCAAAAATTAATTTGTGATTTTGGTCCTAGATTTTGTTCAACTCACTATTCCCGTCATTCTGAAGAACAGTGGGCTCAAGGCAAGGATATATAAATAGCAGTGGTACGAGGGTGAAACTCACCTACATAATACTTCAATGGCATTACTGTAATTGTTGTGGTTTCTTGTCTTTAGACTTTATGACTTTAATTTTCATAGCTACAGGAAACACATATATGAGTCTCTCATCTCCAGTAAGGAGATGCATTAGCTCATGTATTTAACTTGTTTTGATATTCAGTTATTGTTATTAAAATATTCATACTGGATCATTAACAGTATCATAGACTTGGCTACAATCACCTGCATTCTAGTCTTCTGTTAAGTGCAAACTTGCAGTTTTAAAAGTACTGTATTTTTGTTTTTTCTGTTACCTAATTGTTTCACTGAATAGTGTGCTGTGTGTCTCTCTACTGTAAGAGGAGTTGGTGGTCTTCTCACTTCTTTGTTATCTGATATTTAACTGTTAGCCTGGAGGGCTTCCTCTGTACTTTAAGTGCTAGCTGCAAAGTTTGAGAATTCATTTTATGCTCAATTTCTGAGAGACTTGGTTGGCTACAATCACCTGCATTAGAAGCTGAAGTTAAGTGCAAACTTGCAGTACTGTATTTTAGTCTTCTGTTAAGTGCAAACTTTCAGTTTTAAAAGTACTATATTTTATTTTTTTCTGTTACCTAATTGTTTCACTGAATAGTGTGCTGTGTGTCTCTCTGCTGCAAGAGGGGGTGGTGGTCTTCTCACTTCTTTGTTATCTGAAATTTAACTGTTAGCCTAGAGGGCTTCCTCTGTACTTTAAGTGCTAGTCACAAAGTTTGAAAATTAATTTATGCTCAATTTCTGAGAGACTTGGTTGACTACAATCACCTGCATTAGAAGCTGAAGTTAAGTGCAAACTTGCAGTACTGTATTTTAGTCTTCTGTTAAGTGCAAACTTGCAGTTTTAAAAGTACTTTGTTTTAGTTTTTCTGTTACCTAATTGTTGCACTGAATAGTGTGCTGTGTGTCTCTCTGCCATTAGTTCCCCACCCACCCTCCTTGTTCTTGTCTTGGTGTTAGAGTTGGTGGCTCTGGAATTGCCTGCCCCTCCTGTAAGTCTGTATTTGAACACTCCTCCTGGGTCCATCTCATTTGCTCACTTAACCGAGTACAGTGAGATCATATTCTGAGTTCACTCTACTTAATACAGAGAGAAGATTTGAGAAGGTCAACCCACTTAGTTTTTTCTTTCCTCTCTCCTTGCACTTTACTAACAAAAAAATTGCACTTTATTTATCTGCTTTTACTGTATTTGTGTTTCCTCCTACTTTATTTTGCTTTTGCCTCTTCTTAAAAGTACTCAATTTTATATATTATGCTGCATTTATTACTGCTTGGTGGTAGCCTGATTAAATTGTAACTGTTATTCTAAGTCTTTTGGTTTAAGCACTTGGACTCCATACCAGTTCTTTTACATTAAGAACGTTTGTGGTCTGCACTGTTGTGGTAGGACAGGTAGCTTACATCCTTCTAAGCTGGGAATTGCTAATTGAAGGCTCAGTGTCTGCCATTCTAAAAGTATATTAGTTCTGGTTTAAGCACTTGGGCTTCAGGCCAGTTATTCTACATTAAGAAGGTTTGTGGTCTGCACTCTTGTGGGAGGAGAGGCTGGATTCTGCCCTTCTGAGCTGGGAATTTCTGGTCACAGGCTTATTGTGCCTGTTTCTTACTGAAATTGGTGTGCCTTGTTGCTGTAGCATAGACCACATTCAAGCCTGCTGAATCTAGCTTTGTTTGTATAACTTGAGCACTGATCCAGGCCATATTTTTTGGAGAAGGGTCCCCTGCACCTTAGTGGCAGGAGTGTGCAGTTAAAACTTGTCTGATTGAAGACTGCTGGAACAGGGCTCAGTTTTTAGCTTTTTTTCTGGTTAATTGGGTAACTTGTTTAAATCAGTTTGTTTTCCATTGTTTTATATATATATATATATATATATATATATATATATATATATATATATATATATATATATATATATATATATATATAAATGCACTTTATTCATCTGCTTTTACTGTATGTGTGTTTCTCCTACTTTATTACTAGGGGCATTGACTACAACTCTGACCTGAGATATATAACAATAAGTATCCTTTTCTGTGCAATTAAAGTGTTTTTTTATTGTATTTTCTTTATTTTCTGAAAAAAAAACCCTCAAAAAAAAATGCTTGTTTTCCAACTTTCGAAGCTAGTATAGTCCAGTTTTCAGGTTAGTGCTGAACTCAGGGCTGTGTTACAAATCTCTGTGTTTGCCCATGCCTTATTTGGATAGAAGGAAATGTCTCTGTTCACCTGTGAGAGAATGGAGCTTTGAGAAGCCTATCTGTGCCTGGAGGAGTGGTTTCAGCCTAGAAATTAGCAATTTATTGGCCATTTTGCGCTAATTTCTATCTTTTTCATTTCCCTGCTAGAAAAAACACATTTGCCTGGTTTTGCACACCAGGCAATGCCACTTAGCTACTGTATAACTATTCCTGGCTCCACAAAGTCCCCTCTTCAATTTTTCCCTTGGAAATAGACAAACTTTCAACTTAAGCACTCAAGCCATTCATTTCTCAGCCCGGCACTTGCTCAAAATTCATAGCAAGCACTTATAAACCCTAGCACTAGACCCTCCTATACTGTGCAGAAGGACAAAGCTCTCTATTCAACCTTATCAGCCAATCAGTAGAACAGTTCCCTGTACCTATCCAGGCATGTCCAAAGGACAGTTTCAGGTATACTCTCCAGTCCAACTGGTGAATCTGGGCATTTTGAGGCAATGTTACAACTGCCTCATGTACACAGACAACCCCCTCCTCCTACCACCAAACACTAATACATGCGAGAGATGCAATTATACAGCCAAACTGGAGGCTAAGCTCTCTCAACCCAAGACTGGATCAGACAGTCAAGAGGAGAAGGGAAATACTTGCATCACACCACCAGTTTTACATAGACCCATTAAACCAGCACCGGCAAAAAACACACATAAACACATGAAAACATACTCAAAGGCTCTAAATAAAAATCTGTAAAAGCAACAGAGACCTTCAAAGCAGACATTCAAGCAACCTCCACCCCAACACAAACCATGAAACACATACTTCACAAAACCAGTGTGCCATGCAATCACAGCCCTTAAGGCAAAATAACATATCCAATACACTAGTAATAGGTGATTCTATAGTCAGGCACACTGATGTCCCAGTCACTAAGCTGAACAAGGAGAAGGTTACTATTAGCTGCCTGTCGGGTGCTAGGATCCATCACATAACACAAGCACTCAGGTCACTCCAGGATAAGTACAAATATCACTCTGTCATTGTCCATGTTGATGTGAATGACCTGAGCTGTACCTCCCTGGACTACATGAAAAGAGACATGGAAGAGCTCTCTGTTCATGTAGCCCAGGCCGGTATGACCCTGACCCTGAGTAGCATCCTGCCCCCACTAAGAATGATACCACGGTATAAAGAAAAAAATTATCAATTTCAACGACTGGCTAAGTTTCTGGTGTCATTCAAAGGGGATCCAGTGTCTGTCCGCCTGGGTTGACATGCTCAACAAGCCATGCTGCTTCACTAGAGAAGGTTTGCACCTGTCACCCTTAGGCTTTTGAATACTGGCCAAGGCTCTTGCCACCCCATAGTGCCTTTTTTAGGCAAGGCTCAAAATACAAACCCACCACTGTAAATAGCACAAGTAACAAAAAACTGAGGGTAATGCTACTCAATGCCAGAAGTCTAAATCACAAAATGCAAGCACTCAAGGTACGCCTCAGTATGGAGAAAATCGATATATGTGCAGTAACAGAAACCTGGTTTAAGGCTCCAGAGAGCACCCCGGCACTACCAGGCTACAACTCATACCATACATTTCGGCCACAGAAAGCGTACTGAAATACAAAGGGCGGGGGCGTATTCATATTCATCAAAGATACCCACACCTCAAGGTTAGTGGCTCAGCACAATGCTACAGAGATCATCCACATGCAACTAACAATGGGCAAAACTGCAATTCAAATTGTAGCTTGCTACAGATCACCCACCATGTCCCAGGATCCCCATTCCGCATTTCTGGAAACACTGGGAAACAAAAAGGTCCTACCAAACACCCTAATATTGGGTGATTTCAATTACCTAAATATTACCTGGGAGAACTACTCAAGTATTAACTCTCTTGCCCAACATTTCCTACAATTTATAAACTCAAACTCCCTGGATCAACTGGTCAACACTCCCACCAGAGGTGACAACATATTGGACCTGGTCATCACCAACATGGGCGACCGGTGTTCCACACCAGAGGTCAAACCCTCGCTGGTTAGATCTGACCATAAACAAATCACTCTGGATATCCACATTCTGCCCCCACCCCCGGACAAGGAAACCACCATGAAAAACCTTTCAAAAGCAAATTTCACGTTACTTAAGACTGAGGTGGAAAGTTTCAAAGCCCCCATGATAAAGGATAATGCTGTCCAAGCTGCAAAATCCTTTACTAATGCATTCTACAGGCACCTACAAGAATGCATGGATTGTGCTATCCCAAGCAAAACCAAGACTCACTCCTCCAAGAAAATGAAACCAGTCTGGTGGACCCCTGCCATAAACAAGCTATACAATAGAAGGAGGAAACTAGCACAGAAAAAGAGTAAAATCCCAAGAAGGGAAGACATCCCTGATCAGTATCAGCAAGAAACTACGATCCCTCATAAAATCATCCAAGGCGAGCTTCGAAAGAAAAATTGCCAAGGACTCCAAAGATAACCACAAAGTATTCTTTAACTATGTCAAAACCTAAGTATCAATGCTCAGATCTACTCGGAGTTAGTGCAGAATGGCACAAAATACACTGAACCGACCGATATTGCCAACATCCTGGCAGACAGGTTCATTGCAAACTTCACCCCCCTCTCACCCTCAAAAGGGCCCATTACCATACCAGGAGAATGTAGAGCTCCTGAAATCACAGACACTCAGGTTAAAACAGCCCTCTCCAAAGCCAAAAACACAGCATCAATGGGACCAGACGGTGTCCCAGGCTGCATCCTACATGAGCTCAAAGATGAACTAACCTCTCACCTAAACACACTGTTCAAACTCAGCCTCTCCACAGGCTATGTACCCATAGAGTGGTGCACAGCAACAATTATTCCGCTCCCCAAAGCTGGAGCCACAACAGACCCTGGGATCTATTGCACTATAAGCCTGACTAGCTTGGTCTGCAAGGTTATGGAGCGCATCATCATGGAACACATTAACAGAGACACTGGGAACCTCCAAACACTGGACCCTACCCATTTCAGCTTTGTTAAAGGCAGATCATGCCTCCTAAACCTGGTGGACATCTTTGAGACAGTTACCAAGGCTATAGATGAGGGAAAGGTGGTACATACAGCCTACCTAGACCTTGCAAAGGCCTTTGACAACATTCCCCATTCTGGTGTTATAGACAAGCTCATCAGCCTGAACATAAACCCCTACATCACACGATGGGTTGCCAACTGGCTCATGGACAGAACCCACATGGTGAGAGTTGTGGGAGCTAGGTACGACTCTAAACCAGTTACAAGTGGCGTTCCCCAGGGCTTAGTCCTAGGACCCCTCCTGTTCGGCATATACTTGTCAGAGGTACAGGCAAGCACAGGAGGACTAGGGCTGACCAACTTCGCAGATGACTGCAAACTAGGGGCTATAATTGACTCTCTGGTTGACACAGACATCCCTTAAAAGGGTCTCACTAAAGACAGATACCTGGTGTCAAAATCATGGCCTCAAGCTAAATGCCAAAAGTGCATAGTCATCCCCTTTGGAAAAAAAACAAAGTACCCACAAACTACCACATAGGTGGTAGTCCCCTAAATACGGAAGATGTAATAAGGGATCTGGGTACCCAAGTAGATGGTAATCTCTCCTTTGATAATCACATTGCCAAAGTGGTTAGAAAATCCTTCTATGTGGCCCACCTAATCACATAAGGGTTCGCATGTAGATCAAAAGAGGTCATTGTACCCCTCTACTCATCACTCATCAGACCCATCATAGAGTACAATGCCCCATTTGGGATGTACCTTACAAGACACCTGCAACAGCTGGAAAGATCACAGAAATACCTCACCAAGAGGATCACTGGCCTCAAACAGATGCCCTATGCAGCTCGACTGAAGAAACTCCAGCTGTACTCGGTTGCATACTGCCTACTCAGAGGTGATCTCTGCCTGACATACAAGGCCATGTCCAACCCAGAATTGATGGATATGCTCCACCTAAAGAAAACCATATCCCCGCGAGCCACATGCTCTAGGGATCTAAACCTCACCACAACAATAAATAGGACGTGCCGGAGGGATAGATTCCTGTCCCAGAGAATTCCCATGCTTTGGAACAAGATTCCAGTCTACATTAGGCAGAGCTCCTCGCTAACACTCTTCAAGAAAAACCTTGACGAGTAGATGGGAAACAGAAAGTTTACTCCGGGGATCACTTCAGTGGCTCTGCTAGACAGAGGCACAGGGAACTAATCTAAGGGGGCAGCGAAAGCCAACACATTCTGGCTAGGCTTATAAATGCCTTTGGGCAGATAGCCTACCTATGAACCTATTTGTTATAGGCATAGGAGCACACTTATTTCATTATATTGCAACATCTGTTTTCTTTCTAGGAAATTATAAACAGGATAGTAAAGTATAACCATTTGCTATAAATTTAAATGTGTTTATTGGAGGGTAAAATTTGATTTATTAATAGAAAACCAGAAATTCTATTTTACGGCACTGTATTGATCATTTGCCTTTAAACAAACTGTGTACAACCACATCAAAATATACTCATACATTTTTGCTTGAATATACAGAGGGAAATATATCCATCCATCTCATCCATCCATCCATGTATCCATCCTCAACCCCTTTTCCCACTTTTGCACATGGGGTCTGGATGTCACTTCAAAGTGACAATTATCTGGTGACAATGTTGTAAGATAAATGCCAAAATATTAAAGTAAATATAGAAAATAGAAACTTCACCTAAAATAACTATTTATTGACCTAAAATTGTTATTTTAAAGACAAATAACAATAATAAAAAACTAATAGCTAAAGCTACTATGTTAAAGCAATATTATCAAAGTAATTCTTTATTTCTTATTAAGAGTAGTAACCTTAATTAACAACTTAAAGAAATAAAATGCTCACTCTATTAAGTAAACCTTTGCTACTATATGTCAACATTCAATTCATGCAATTTATAAAGAGCAAAAGAGAAAGGAAAGAAATGCAGGTGTAATTTATGTCTCACTTTTTGATAAAGCAGATTTCCATAGTTATTTTAATGTATTTATTTTAGTAATAATTTAATATGTTGCCATGATTTATAGGTTCATAGGTTCATAGGTTCATACTAGGCTATCTGCCCAAGGGCATTTATAAGCCTAGTCTAGTTTTATATGCTTCACCCCTTTTGTTTTTTTAAAACTATGCCTGCTAAATTTTCTGTTTTCTGTCAAGCAGTGACACTGTGACAATCCCTGGGGGTATCTGCTCTCTCTTCTCCATCCATTCAAGATTGTTCTTGAACAAGGCAAGGCCAATGCTCTGGGAGTGCACTGCCTCACATGTACAGGGCATTCATTCACAGCTGATCTGTCCCTCTGTGACTCCAGCACCCCTTCTATTTATATACTCGTGTCAAGGTTTAAGTCTCTTCTGAGTTCTTGGGGTTCACCATTTTTTTTTTTTTTTAGATTCATCAATTCCTCATCAAATCTGGGTGGCCTTATATGTCAGTCTGAGCGGCATAGGTCTGAAACTGAGTTAAGCGGTATGAGACTGAAGTTCTTTGGAGTTCTTTCATAACGGGCAGCATAAGACCCCTTTTCCTTTTTTTTTAACTTTTTCAGGAGGAACTTTAGAAGGTTTCAAGCTAGCAGCAGTGAACTGGTCAGATACATTCTGAGCGGGGCATTATGAGTGATGATAGGAGTCCTGGAGAGATGACCTTGACCTCCTACCTGTGAATCCCTAGATGAGATGGTATGTCCCTTCATGATCAGGTGTACTACTTTAGCAACATGAGGTCTTTTTAGCAGGCTACTAGTCACTTGATAAACTAGATCCTTCTGTGCTCAGTGGATTGACACCTATTTGGTAGCTTAATGGGTAACTTTGTTTTTTGGTAGCTATGGACTATGCATTTTTGCGAAGGGTATGACTATGGTGGCTTTGGTTTTGGCAGATCTTTCAGGCCCTCTGGCCAGGAGATTCAGAGGATCAGATGCCCTTCTGGTGGGATATCTGTGTCCCCACATTGCCAAACCTTTGTCACTTGCAAACCCTCCTGTTTCCTTGTAGCTTTCCAACTTCCAGAAAGTAGATGTCATGGTTCCAGGACTGAGCCTGGAGACAGGACTGACAGACACTGGTTGTGACAGGTTAAGGCTTTGAGACTCTCTGTCCTCTGACCCTGCTGGTTTTGTCACCCTGTGGGTTTGGTGGTTGGTTTACATTCGCTGATGAGTTTTGTTTTGATGATCTTTTTCATTGATAAGCCAGTGGAGCCAGGTGCAGTAGGCTCTAGGTGGCTGCCTTCATCGAGGCTGGCTGGATGGCCTGCTGATCATCATCAGCTTTGTTCCCTAGGAGCTCTAAAGTCAAAAAAAACAAAAACCAAAGTCTGCAGATCCAAGATCTGCCTCCTATGAAGGGATCCAAAGTCTGATCAGAGTCCCTGTTTTCAGGCTTAGCTTATGTGGCTTCCTGGGCAAGTATTTCAGGGGTCTGTGGTGCAATAATTTCGTAAAGGTGGAGGCACGCCACAGGGCACCGCCCGCACACCAAGGATATGACTGTGAGCTCTAGTAAAAACAGCCTACTCTCGGGTTGGGAGTGATTGCTATTGAGTTCATGAAGCACACATCCGTAGGTCATCTTCTCATTGGATTCATAAGCACACAGCCGTGAGGGCAGTTCTCACCCTGGGAGTTGGAGATGTTTGTAGTGAGGCAGTTGGGGGATATCTCCTTTGGGGAATAGATGTACTGGCTCTGGAATCCAGATCTCTAACTTAGGGGAGGGGAGTGGTTTGCCAGCTTCACATCATTTTGAACTAATTCTCTGTGTGTTTTTTCACATTTTTTCAACTAATTTTGAGCATATCTGGGGTTTTTTGTCTAGTTTTTGGCGATTTTTCTAACAGGCCTAAAGATTGTTGTTATTTTAAGAGAGCTCTTTTTCTCTCAAATCTTTTGTGGAACCTTTTATGAAACTTTTAGTTTTTTTTTATACATTACAAGGTCCTTTTGTTTTGGAGCTTGTTTTGCTCTGGGTCTTTGCTTCATCTTGTAGGTTTTTTTTGTTTGAGTGTTGTAGTTTGTTGCAAGATGGGGTCTGGACTGCCGGCCTTAATGGGGGAGTGGGTGAGTTTTGTTTTTGTAAGGGAGTTGCCTGATCCATTTGGGTTTGTGGGTGCTGGTAGTGTTTGTTTGTGAGTGATTGTTTACCACTGAGTTTGTTTACTTTAAGGGGCCATCTGGTTAAAAAGGAACAGTTTTCTTGTTGATTAAAGTGTTTAGGATCTGATTTGAGAAGTGATTTTATGTGGTCTTTTTTGTTGTGGAGATGCGGTTTAGGACTTCCCAGATAAATTTGATTATCCCTTGAGTTCAGAAGTGAGGGGTCCAGAAGGTTTTTGCCATGTTGAAATATGTTTCGTGATGATTATGATGTTTTCCTCTGTGGAATAGGTGACTTAGTAGTTCATGGCTTGAGTGTATCTCCTCCCCGAGGGACTGGACTGGTTAGTGTTCGGCTGAGAGGTGTTTCCAGTCTATATTAACAGTATATGATGGTGTTTAGTATGATGGTGTTTCCTTTACATTTATCCTTGGCCTTTTTCTCGAGGGAGGCCATGTGGAGGTTCCTGAGTTTGAGGTTGGCCTGTAACATGCTACAAATTGCAGAGCAGTCTGGATTCAAGATGAAATCACTCAACTGTTTTAATAAACATTCAACTATTTTAATAACATTCTGGCCTTTCAATTTTTTTTCACTTTTTATCTTTTTTTCACTTCTTATAGTCTCATGTGTGGATCTGAAGATTTTTAACTGTTTTATTTAGTTGTGTGGATTTTCTGGAGGAGTTGGAGAATGTTAATTGATTCAAATGTTCACTGTACTCTACTCTAGTGGAATGTTTTTTCATGGCTTTGGTGCACATTGTGATTCCCAGTTGCTGAACACTTGTGGAACCTTACATGTTAGAAATCTGAGTACAGTCCAGCAATCCAGACAGTTTTGGTATCTAAAAGGGCTAGAGATAAGATAGCAGAGCCATTGAATAAATGTGATGTTAAAATATTATTAGTGAAATCAACTATTCCATTCAATGAATCTACTAATCCTAATTCCAGTGGCACCTACTGCTTCTGATATTAATTCCCAGTTTCAAGACCCAAAGAAGAAGTTAAATACAGGTTCCTTATATGAGATAATTTATTCTTTGAAGTAAGCGTAAAAGAAAGTGATAATGTGAGTATGGAAAGTGATTTATTTTAAGAAAGTAACTGGATTATTCAATACAATTGGTGTCTAACATGCAAATACCTTCTATAGGCATAATGAGTGCTGGTTGAACCTAAAAATACAGTTGATATTGGGGGGTGTGGGGTCAAAGCCCCCCACATAGTTTAGGTAAATATTGTTTTCTGCAAAGAGTTATTCATTGCAATTATAAATATACATGTATATGATTTAAAATGTATGAAGTATGTGGGGGGGCTTCACCTCCCACAACCCCCAATGTGGGGGCTGTGCCCCCACACCCCCCCAACTATATATACTAACTCCAGGATCACACTACAGTGGGGAAAAGGGTATATACCTTTTACTTTAATGTGTCAGTGTTAAGAGTTTCAGTCAAATGAGTTTTCAGTCTTTTGAACTTTCAGTGTTTTGGTCTCAGTTAAATGAATTTCAGTCAAATGAAATTTACGTCATATGAAGTAGACCCATTGTATTACTTCACTATTTTCACATTTTGATTCAATTGGCACAAATGTGCCTCTTATTTGATGTGGTAGCAATTTGATGAAAATGAAAAAAAAATGCTGTCACGAAAAGAATGTTAAATTTTAATGGGAAGAAAACGAAATGTTTAGTTATTCCTTCATGACAATAACATCGGTTAAAGTATGTAAATAAATTGCATTGCTTATTTGTGACCCTTGGGTTAATTATATTTATTCTATCTTTCCATCTTTCAGCACCCATCCTCTTTCCTTTCATTGTTGATGGCTCTAGTGGAGGACCTAGACATTTCATATTGGAGTTGGGAAATGTTGACTGTCCTAATATATCTAAATGTTATTTCTGCTGTCTTTGAACCAACAAGAGAGCCTTCGTACAAGCAGGTGTACTGTAATGAATTATACAAAAAAATTTCAAAGCCTTTTTCTTCCCAAATTTCAAAGCCTTTTTCTTCCCATTAAAATTTAACATTCTTATGAAAAGTAAAATAAGGAGCCATGTCTTTTTACAGTTAATTATATGTATTTCAATCCCATAAGTATAAGATATAAGATCCCATGGCACCTATCTAGACTGTGGTGTAGTGACAAATTACAGTTTGACTCAATTCCAAGCTGAATTAATAAATTATAAAATACGCATCTGACAATTTCCTAAGTGAGAGGCCTGATTTTGTGAGTCCTAACACCTCAGAAAATAAAAAAAGAGTTAAATAAGAAACAACAAATTCTCTGAAAATTGCTGTAACATGTTAATGATTTTTTTTTTTTGCTAAGAGCTTAACCCTTCACACTCTTGCTTTTTATATACAATTAACTCCAAGACTGCTGTACTTCAGAGTATGAGGAATATTCTGTTGCCACAATCTCAAACTTATTTTCCTTTATTAGTACTTGAATGTATTATTTTCCATAGATTACTGTCCTCAAAAATATCAACATTTGCCAATATGTGACTTGCACTGGATAAGTGTGCAGTCAGACAGGTCAG
This sequence comes from Protopterus annectens, assembly GCF_019279795.1. Classification (NCBI taxonomy): domain Eukaryota; kingdom Metazoa; phylum Chordata; order Ceratodontiformes; family Protopteridae; genus Protopterus; species Protopterus annectens. Next base: position 1,836,422,219 of record NC_056726.1, read on the forward strand.
GCGCATATCTTATGATTCTAGTTCCATGTTTTGTTTGTTGCGTTTGACTAGTTTAGCTAGACTTTGTCTGTTAGTTAATTCAAGTGACTAAACCTCCAACTTGTTAATGAACTGCTTCCTGTACCAAGGGTACAGAGTTTGACTCTTTCCACCTTCATTTGCCTACTGTGTGACCTTAAGCAAATGATTTAACCAGATACAGCACTTTGGGGAAATTAAGAATTTGGGATAGGCTCCCTCATGATCTCCTGGACTGCATGCCTAGCAGCTACTGATGAAACTATTAACCTATGACATCAGGTGCATGCCTCCAGGTCATGTTGCATTTGGTTATAGGCAGTTATCAGTAAACAGAACTGACTGATCATACCACCATATGTTCAGGTGTCGGATAGTGGATAGCATAGAATGTTCCTTCATATTGCTTCTGCAATGTCATGGCCCTGGCAATACACAAATATGCCAACATCATAGGCCATACTTGTGGTGCACAACTGATTTATATGCTGATTTATATGTTATGCTAATACAGGGATCTAATACAGTAGTACCTCTCTAGTGCTTGGTTGAAGCAGAATGTTGCCACTATGTTAGGGGGCTGGAGTATGGTTGCAGTACTGTGCTTCTATGCACATTACTTTGGGCAATGTCCATATTGTCTCAATTTTTTGTGTGGTTCCAACAATGTTGTTATTCAGGCATATAATTTTGGGCATTACATCAGCAGGAATACAGGAAATTCATCCCTGGTTTGGCACGTATGTCACTAATAGAAACAGGCAACATGTAAATAGTTCCTCTCCCAGCCGCCTTCTTGTAAATGTTTCATCTTCTAAGCCCCTGGTTACTCTTATCTAGGGTACCATAACTTGTCAGAGATTTAGGATGCATGGCTAGGCTTAAAAAGGCACTTGGATCTTTAGCCTAGTTCACACCTATGACCCTATGAACCTATAAGGTGTGTCAGGGTATCATGAAAGTGGCAAATGACTTAGGCACAGCTCACCTGTACCTTTATGCACATAGTGCTAAGCCTCTCCTGCCATCTTTATTTGCAATTCTTCTTAAGATTTTGAATCACAGAAGGATCCAACCAATTTTATTTGCACTAACACTGTGTTCCTGACTTGTTCCATGCAGACAGTGGTATGTCAAAACGTTCTCCAAACTTTAGTGGGTTTTGGGGCTTGATGCAATGCACAAGTATGTACTTCTTTCTGCATGCTAGAAGTACAGATTACAGGCAGTTGTTCTGAATGTTACCCACAATTCCTAAATACTCTTTATGAAGAATATCACATTTAAGATGTACACGTATCAACTAAGAGTGTGGATAAGAACTAGTGCTAGCAGTCTGTAGAGTGCAAAATCAGAAAACTGCAAAGGAGGGCATCAAAAGAAACGTAATCATTTAAGTAGATAACTCAAAACAAAACTATAAACGTAGATTAGGAAACAGGTATCAAAACCTGTTCTAGATAAGGCTTCCATAAGTGTCCTAACAAGCCTTATAATGTATAGAAACATATTCCATACATGTCTATCACTGTTTATTTCAGTAGTTTGGTCATTAGTAATGATGCAGGTACAAACTGAAATAGTCTGCCCTAGTCTTATAAAAAAGTGACTATGAAAAACAAGGGATGGAAAGAAAGCAAGCAAGCAATAATGCCTAACAGGGTGAGATCTATTGGGGAAATAATGAACTGCTTAGGGATGATGAGAGGCCCGATGCTGTAGGCACATGCAGAGGCACATTTCCTCCTCTTAATCTTTCATAGTTGCTGTAGGATGTGTAATTGCTGTTGGATGACATGTTTTACATCCAAAATATGCATTTAATATCTACACACACACACACACACACACACACACACACACACACACACACACACACACACACACACACACACACACACACACACACACACACACACACACACAGCTACTTTCTTGAGTGCCTATATCTCAGATGTCTCACTGTAATCAAATGAGTGAAAAAAATACATGCATTACAAAGGAATGTATCTTCTCACCACTGCATGCTTACTTATTCCCATGCTTTATTTAGGATGCATTACAAAGGAATGTATCTTCTCACCCCTGCATGCTTACTTATTCCCATGCTTTATTTAGGATGCATTACAAAGGAATGTATCTTCTCACCCTGCATGCTTACTTATTCCCATGCTTTATTTAGGATGCATTACAAAGGAATGTATCTTCTCACCCCTGCATGCTTACTTATTCCCATGCTTTATTTAGGATGCATTACAAAGGAATGTATCTTCTCACCCCTGCATGCTTACTTATTCCCATACTTTATTTAGGATACATTACAAAGGAATGTATCTTCTCACCCTGCATGCTTACTTATTCCCATGCTTTATTTAGGATGCATTACAAAGGAATGTATCTTCTCACCCCTGCATGCTTACTTATTCCCATGCTTTATTTAGGATGCATTACAAAGGAATGTATGTTCTCATCCCTGCATGCTTACTTATTCCCATACTTTATTTAGGATGCATTACAAAGGAATGTATCTTCTCACCCCTGCATGCTTACTTATTCCCATGCTTTATTTAGGATATAGTAGAGGAAATGGCTCATAAATAAAAGAAGTGATACTGTTAAGTAAAGCTTGACAGGCAAGTACTATTAGAAAATAATTTCTAAAAAAAAAGAGGTAGGAGGAAATGTTCACAGAGAGAGAGGAGAAGGTTTGTTAGTTGTGGGGGTTTGAAGGATAAGAACTGAAATGGTGAAATGCAGAGAAAGGATATTGAATACATTCCTGTGAGGAGTTAGTTTATGTCCTGGTCTCTTTATTTATTTGTAAGTCTAGCTAATCTGGGTATCCACAGGCTACAGTCAATGTACACTTTTTAGTCTAGCCTGGAAATGCATAGGTGCATAACCAGTTATCCATGAGATATCTGAATTGGCCCTTGAATGTCTTTATGTTGTTGAGTTGTCTCAAGTGAGCTACGATTGATTTTCATTTATTAGCTATGCAGTTTGAGAAAGTGAATCACCTGCAGTATGTTTTGACTTAATTATTTGGAGCAAAGATTTTTCAGTGGAGCATATACTTCTATTTTGAAATTAAAGCTGAATGATAATGTTTAGAGAATGGTAACCTGTATATCACCACCCCAACTGTGGAACAGACATTCTCCAGCAGGGTGTTAATGTAAGGTAATGTCCACTGAAAAAAATTCTCCCGATTCACAGCAGTATATTAACATGCAGTGAAGCTTGGGCAGCAAAAAAACAAACAGCTATAATTTTTTCTTTGTAAACGTAAAACTAAAAATAAAAGAAAAAATAAATATAATAAAAAGTGTGTGTGTGTGTGTGTGTGTGTGTGTGTGTGTATGTGCATGTGAGCACTCGTGTATTTGAGAAAATAAGAGAGACAGAGACAGCGCTGACTACAACAAGCATAGATTTGCTAAACATTAAGTGGTATGAAACTTTTATTGTCTGGTATTACTGGCTGACATTAATACATAGTGAGTTACACCAGAAAATCAATTGACAGCACTAAGCAGCAAAATCAAGGAAAGTAAAGGGGAAGGTTTTGGGGGGGGTGCAGTTCTTGCATTCTGTTTTTTTTTCTTTCATTTGCTTGCAAAAAAAGATATACGAGGATGTGTACTGTGTGAGTGCATATGTGTGTGTGTGTGTGTGTGTGTGTGTGTGTGTGTGTGTGTGTGTGCAAGCATGTTCGTGTGTGTATGTTTGTAGACCTTAAATACTTACATAACTTGTATTTTGGATATAAAATACTTCCTCTGACAACAATTACTACAAGAAGTCTGAAATATTTAGCAGAGGAACTTTTTTAAATTAAAACTACAAAAAGAATAAAAATAAAAAAAATAAAAGCAAACTAATAAACAAAAATAAATACACACACACACACACACACACACACACACACACACACACACACACACACACACACACACACACACACACACACACACACACACACACACACACACACAAAACCAGTTAATTTAACACACTGATGTTCTCCAGGATGTGTGTTGTTGTGAAAATAATACCTTCCAGGAGTGTAGGCACCCTCCTGCTGTAGTGTTAGGCCTCAGAACATTCCTAATGTGCTTTATTCTACTGTGCAGGCCCAAAAATAGGGACACATTTTAAATATTGCTCCTAAAAACTTAAAACATTGTTAGAATAGCAGGTTTTGCATTATTGTGTATTTTCTGATGGATATGAAGTCTGAAACTCAAATACCTCTCACTGTTTAGTATTATTTAGTGACTCCAATCCTTAGTGATTTGCCAGAAAAACACAAATTTTATGAGGAACAGACCAAAAATATGAGGCAAAAATCTGGACATACTGCGAAAATCTGTACAGTTGAGAGGTTTATTTGATTGAGATGCTATAGGTATACTGTAGAGGCACAGAGGAGTGTTAGAAGGTGGTAAGCTGTAGCTATTTGCTCTGGCCAAATCAGTGAGGAATGTCTTTATATAGGTAGTCTAGTTTTTGTTGTGTGTGTGTGTGTGTGTGTGTGTGTGTGTGTGTGTGTGTGTGTTTTGTTTTGTTAATTAGAGTAATGAAAGTTAAGTAAGTATATGATGGTTGTTTATGGTTATAATTAGCAGTTTTGTATGTAGAATGATTTCTATGTTTGCGTTTTTGGCTAAAGTTTCAGTGAAGAGGTTTCTTTGGTCACAGAGTTGGCTGTGAATGTATAGAATGAGTCTGATCTTTTTTTTTTGAGTTAAAGAGAAGCTGGAAGTTTTCTATGGATGAAAACAGTCATTGGATGATTTTATGCAGTACTGGTAGAGTCTTGACTGCACAGGAGAGAGTTGAGTCATCTGCATATTGTAGTTCTGGGGCATGCTTTAAAGCAGTGTGCATGCAGGTTAATTAGTAGGGGGCCAGTTATAGAGCCTCAGGAACCACCTCTTGAGAGAGGTAAGAATGGGAAGACATCGTTATATCATTTCGCTGCCTGTTCCCAGTCAACTAGGCAGTTGTGGAACTAGCAGACTGAAGATACACCAAGACCAAAAGAGGAGAGTTTATATAGGAGAGTTTGATGGCAGACTGTTTCACAAACTATAGACAGATCAAGAAAAACCCCGGACCCCGGGAACTACCGCCCCATTAGCCTGACGAGCCTGGTCTGTAAGGCCATGGAACGTATCATCATGGAACTTATAAACAAAGACATTGGTAATCTCCAAACTCTGGATCCCATCCAGTTTGGGTTTGTAAAAGGCAGATCATGTTTCCTAAACCTGATAGACTTCTTTGAAGCAGTCACCAAAGCCGTAGACAAGGGTAAGGTGGTTCACACAGCCTATCTAGATCTTGCCAAGGCTTTTGACACCATCCCCCCACTCTGGAATTATAGATAAACTCACTAAACTAGGTATAAATCCCTATGTCACAAGATGGGTTGCCAACTGGCTCACTAACAGAACCTACACTGTGAAAGTAGCAGACTCCAAATCCGACTTCAGACCAGTGACAAGTGGAGTACCACAGGGTTCAGTCCTGGGTCCTCTCCTGTTTGGTATCTACTTCTCTGAAGTACAGGCTAACACAGAAGGTCTTTGGCTAACGAAGTTCACAGATGACTGCAAACTAGGAGCCATAATCGAAACTCCTAATGATATGGACATCCTACAAAAGGACCTCACTGAGACAGATGCCTGGTGTCAAAGCCATGGCCTCAAGCTCAATGCCAAAAAGTGAATTGTCATCCCCTTTGGTAAAAACTCTGTACCCATGAACTACAAGATATGCGGTAGTATACTTAACACTGAAAGTGTGATAAGAGACCTTGGGACACAGGTGGACAGTAGTCTCTCCTTTGATAATCACATTGCCACAGTAGTCAGGAAATCCTTCTATGTGGTACACCTCATCACAAAAGGTTTCTCATCCAGAAAAAAGAGGTCATTGTTCCCCTCTACTCATCACTCATTAGACCCATTATAGAGTACAACGCCCCTTTTGGTATGTACCTCACAAGACATCTCCAACAACTGGAAAGGCTGCAGAAATACCTCACAAAGAGGATTACTGGCCTCAAACAGATGCCCTATGCTGACCGTCTCAAAAAACTCCATCTTTACTCCATCACATATCGCCTACTCAGAGGTGATCTCTGCCTAACATACAAAGCTATGACAAACCCAGAGCTGTTGGACATGCTCCACTTAAAGAAATCCCAATCCCTCCGAGCTACATGCTCTAGGGAACCTAAACCTTGTCACCACAATAAACAGAACATGCCGGAGGGATAGATTCATGTCCCAGAGACTTCCCATACTCTGGAATAAACTACCTATCTATATCAAACAAAGCTCCTCATTAGCACTCTTCAAGAAAAATCTTGATGATTGGATGGGAAATAGGAAATTCACCCCGGGGATCACCTCTGTGGCTCTGCTCAACAGTGGCACAGGAAAATAATTTTCTTGGGTGGCAAAAGCCAGGGTACCTTTTTGGCTGGGCTTGTATAGGTCTCAGGGCCGATAGCCTAGTACCTACCTATGAACCTATGAACCTATGATTCTATGAACCTATGAAAAGTGTAGAGACCAGGTTGCCTGTATTTCTATTATGACTAACTATATCAGTGAAGCTCAATAGAGTAGTGGTTGTACTGTGGTTAGGCCAGAAACTGTGCTGTTTTGGACAGTGAATGTTACTGGTAATAATATTATTAATTAGTTGTAAATGTGGGCATCTTTCCACCAGAGTTTGGACATAGGAGAAAGTATTGTTCTAGATCAGTAATTTTTGAGGTCTGTAGAAGACCCCCCCCCCTTGTGCAGGTATATGATGAATGTTTTTTTTTCCCAGGGTGATTGGGCTTACCTTTCTTTATTTGGGGGATTTATCAGGATAGAGACATGATAAGTTAAAGCATCAACAACAACTCTGATATATTCTGCAGGCAATTGGTCTGTGGACATGGCAGAAGGTTTGCATTTATGTAGGTACTTTTTGATAGTAGATGTAGGAACAGGAGTGAGAGAGTGTATTTTCTTGGCTGTTTATTTGGAGTGCAATTTGATGTTTAGTGGTGGGTTTCTTTTAAGTAAGGAAGTAACAGTATTAATAACATGTAGGTTAAATTGTGAGGTAATGCTTGGGAATTGGTCAGGAGTGCTTGAGATAGGTTATGTAGTTTTTCACTAGGTTTAGAAGTTTGTTTATGGAGGCCCAGAATACTTTTGTATTCAAGTGGTGCATGTCTTGAAACTTGGTATTGAAGGTTTTATTATCTTGACTTATGTCATGTTTAGTCTGATTTCTTAAGTATCTAAGCTGTTGTTGATATGGTGGTATATTACTTTTTAGCCATGTTTTCCAAGCTATAGATTGTTTAGTTGTCCTAGTTAGCTATAGTACTGGGTTAGCCTTAACTCTTTTAGTTCGAATAGGAAAATGTTCATTTAGAATGCTTAGAAATGTTTTGCTGAAGAGTGTCAGAGTCATCAATGATAGGGCTTTAAGTACATTCCAGTTATATAGTTTTAAAGCTCAGATGAAGAAATCTGTCTAGAATTCAGTGAGATTCTGGACTGCATTATAGTGATGACGTTTAGGATACAGGTTTTGTTATTGGACTGCAGATGTAGGGAGGTGGTTACTTAGTGTGTCTGGCAGAATGCCACTGATGCTGTTTTCTCAGGTAGATATGTGAAAATAGTCTACTGTGGAGTCTCTAGTTGTAGTTTTACAATATTTAGTTGGATACTGAATTAGCTGGGTAAAGATGCAGAGCTGGACTGTATTATAATGGTTATCTGAGTTTATTGTGTGCCAGTGTTTTCTTGTTGATTAGTGATGGAGATCCAACAGAAGATGTCTTCTAAGATAGGGGTGCTATTGCCTAGAGGTATGCATATGCCTATTATGGTTTTATTTTATGGTACTGAGTTTAAGATGAGAGAAATAATTCTAAATGTTTTAATTGTGGAGTGGTGTGAAGGAAGGAAGAATTCCAGAGTATTTTGTAGAGTATTGCTGCTTCAGTTATTTTTTTATTTTTCCTATCCACCCTTGGTGTATTGCATCCATTAGGTAAGATTTCTTTGACTTTTGTTTCTGTCTTGAGTCAGATTTCTCTGGTCACCAGGATATCATAGGAGTTATAGCTAATGCTAGCATAAACATCAGATTTTTTGGTATTAATCCTTCTTAGATTGATGTTGAAGAGATGCAATCATATATCATTTGTGAGACTTGGTTAAGGTGATTTTGGAGTGTGTAATGGAAATACTTGGTTAGAAGTGCTGTTGTTTGATTTAGGCCAGGACTGGCGTGGATGTCTCCACATAGTTTTAAGGATTAGTATGTATGGTGATAATGACTGAGACATTTGTACTCGATGTTCTGTTTTATAGGTACTTTATTGATCCACAGGTTATAATTAAAGCATCTTGTTTTAATAAATTCAGTGGAGGTGGCTTGTTATAAAGTTGTAGTGATGGGAAATGTATGGTTTGTATTGTTATGTGTGGGTTCTAGTGTCCTAGTGGATAGAGTGTGAAGTGTAACACAATGAGGGATAAAAGAAGTAAGAGATGAGGGAGTGGGATTGTGATTTGATTATGATTTGGGAGGTGAGTAATGGATTGTATGGGGGGGGGTGAATGTAAAGAAGGATGAAATAATATGAGGCTGATGCACCTCAGGAGGGTGCAGTGCAATGGTTGGAAGCTAGGGTCCTGTATTGATCTTTATCTTTCATATTTGGATATGATTATATTTGGATTATTAGGTGGGCAATTTGATTATTGGAAGTGGTGAGACTGGTTGATTGGGCTCAGTGGATACTTTAAATGTAGAGTAAGAGTAGTGGGCAATAACTGGGGTAAGGGTAGGGGAGCATAGTGACCCAATCAAGTGAGGGCAAACTGTGCAGGGCTTCAACTTGTAAAGAAGCATGCAGTTCAAGAAACAATCCATTGTAATGAAAAATGTACTTCTACTAAGAATTCTGCTCTATTTAGTGAAGTTCACATTAGTCAAAAAAAAATCCTTTCATAAGGATTCTGTTTTGAAAATGATGCATGAACACAAGCAATACTAACTGGGTGGGACAATACAGAGACACAAGTTAGGTAGGAAATCAAAACTGTACCCTAAACATTGCAGGCAGTTTTCTTTTACAAAAAATGTATTTGGCTCAAAAAGTACAGGTAAATTTATTTATTTTGCATTTGTTTACTGGGAGTGTCCGACTGGGCTGATAGCCCATTTTCAGCAGAGGCCCGGAGTGAAAAGTTCCAGTACAATAAAAATATATAACAGAGATGAATACTGACTAACACGAATAACACTAAATAGATATGTAGAGAAATAGGGTTAACAAAAGTTCCCAAGGAGAGGAATACTATACAACAATGTACAATATACATTCCAAATACAACAACACATAAAACTGTATACAAGATAGAATTGTTGATACTAAATAGTAGCCAGTTTTGACATTTCTTGTAAAAACAGGATTCAGCTGCAGGATAGTACTGTGAATATAAAAATAGCAGACAGATGTTGTAATTCTTGTACAAACAAGGTTCTGCACTACAGTCAATAATTATGTTATTCCAGGTGAAGCAATAGTGATAGTAGAATAAAGGGTCAGTAGTGGAGTGAGAAGGAAATCATGGAAGAGAAAGAAAAGTGTAATTACAGCTAGATAAAGGAAGACAGGAAGAAAAGAGTGAAGGGAGAGAAGCAGAGTCAGTGCTTGGTGTGCATGGTTTAGTATGCTATGGAGAAGAAGAAATGAGCAGTAAACACAGAGACTTGAATTAGGAAGAAGTAGTGTGACATCAGCCTGGAGTATTGCAGGAGCACAGCCACTTGTTGGCAAGGTGATCCCTGACAAGTGTCTTAAATCTGACCTTATTACAGGCATTTCTTATGTGTTGTGCTATAGAATTCCATTTTTTAGATATCTGGTTAGAGAAGAGAGTGTCTCCAAAGCTAATATTAGACTTTGTTATTTTTAGTAGAAACTTGTCAGAGGACTTCAGAGTTCTGGAGTTTGAGTATGGTAGAATTAAGGTTTTGAGTGCAGGGCAGTTGTCAGGTTGCTAAAGGAGGGAGCTAGATAGAGGAGGGAGTGGGCAGTGGATAATTGCTTCAGGTATAGTAGATTTGGCAATTCAAGCCAATTTAGTGTGTATAGGGGAGAGCAGTGATGAATTATGGATGGGAGGCATGCAGCAAATTTTGCTATTTTATTATGACAAGGAGATTTGGTTTTGTTAGCTCTCAACTGTCCAACTGTCCATATGTTCACAGAATGTTAAGATTTTTGCCTCATATTATTGGTCTTTTCCTAATAAAATCTGTGTTTTTCTAGCAAATCACTGAGGATTGAGGTTACCAAATGATTACAGCCATTTGAGTTTCAGTCTTAAATCTAAGTCAGAGTCTAAACAGGTTGTACCATTTAAAAGTCAACATTTTATTTCAACCTATACTTTAGACAGTCATGATATTTCACAGTTTAGTAAGAAAAATTGGCAATTGTTTCTAGCTGATTCTGATTTGCTTGGAAAAATTAGGATGAGACCATGTTTTACATTTAGGAAAGATAGGGCTTTTAAAAATTATTTAGAGTCCAGCAAGAGACCATTGATTAATTTAGAACAGCAAAGAAATGAAACATTTAGGTGTTGGAGATGTTCAAAATGCTCCCATATTTACAGTAAAGAGAGATTAAAAATTGGGTGCATAGAATATAAAATACATGGCCATTTTTCTTGCAGTCTAGGCAGTTAGTGTATATGGCCCAATGCAGACTGTTTTCTGTATTTTATGTAGGGAAAACATCAATTAAATTTAAAGATAAGAGTATATGAGCATCATTTAAAAATAAAAAAAAAAACAAGAAAATATCTAATGCATTGTATAAGCACATTAAGAGCTTTGATAACCATTATTTCTGTTTCTTTGTAATTGAACAAATTAATGATGATTTACAGGTATGTATTTTAAAAGAACATTTGGAATTTTGTGAATTGAGATGGCAAGTACGACTTAATGCCTTATGTTATCTAGGGCTTAATGAGACTTGTTCAATTAATCCATTGCTTAAATTAAAACATTATAATGTTGGTTGTAATTAATCATATGGTTTTATTAGTAGATTTTATCATGTGATCTTTCAATTAGCTGCTATTTACAAGGGTGTTTTAGATGTTTTATTTAGTTCTGGTGAAGTTCTGGCATAAGCAGAATGAAAATGCTCAACTTTGTTAATAAACTTTGGATTTTACCAGTTGTATTGGTTGTTGGCCTCTGCACTACTACTGTTTGTTGTTTTAGTGTTTTTTTTTTCTTGGTGGTCATAGTTTGTGGAGTATTACACTATCAGTAGTGTGATAGCTGAAAATAATGTTTTTAGTGCCATAAATGCCACGACCGTGGGAGACCTGACTTTACTTATGCAGCAGCTAAGTCAAAATTTATTCTGTTTAATCTCAAATTCAAATTTATGTTCTACGCAAAGAGGGGCTTCCAGCATTTCCAGTGATTTGCTTGGGCTCCCTCTCACTCAACCTATGGCATTGTCAGGTTGAGACAACAACCACCAATTTCCTAACAACATTGAATTTAATGATTGGAAAACAAACTGGTTTTGTATGGAGACAGACATTTAGGGACCTCCGTATGGCAGTTAGAACTATGGTTCTTTAAGCGAACAGTTGTGTAAGTTTGACAAATGTCTTCTCCTTTTTAAAAAGTTGCAGCTGGAGAATTATTTGCAAAAATGTACTGGAATGTGATAAGTGCCAAAAGGACTTGGGGTATGGCGATACCCAAATGGCTCATTGAATAATCCTGAATTTTTAAATTAACTGTTACGTACTGTTTGATAATACATGATGTAATATTATGAAACTTATTGTAAAATGCAGCAATATTCAATTAGATCAGTTGTCTGTACAGCTAGACAACTTGAGTAGATCGATAAAAGAGGACCTAAATTACAGTTACTATGAAACCAATAATATTAATTCATTTTCCAATGTAGATAGAGGCTGCAATATTATCATGACATACAAAATAGAGAAGTTAAAAAGAGATACTGATGAATATGCAAAAGGGTGGGAGTATTCTAAACCACCGAGAGCTCAGAAACCCTCCAGTCATCTTCATCCATCTATCCATGATGTGCAACAGGAAGTTACTTCTCGTGTTGACTATGGAAGACAAAGGGCTAAACAATTCCCTTTAGAGGAAGGATATCCCAGGAGATCTAAACTGATTTGCAACAAACATTATTAAACAAATACTTGGCACCAATAGATATCCATAGATGCCTACAGACAACAAGGTGCCAGACCAAAGAAGCATTTCAACAACAAAAGGAGAAATTAATGGCTAGTGAATCAGTTCTGTTGAGAAACTCTGACCTGACTTTGCATATTATTTCAAACCCAACTGGTGACTTCAAAGTTTATAATTTTTCTGGTAAACTTATTAACTAAGAACATGCTAATGTGTTATCTAAAGGTTTAACTTTTGTGCCAGCTAAAAGGGCTAATGTAGTAAAGGTTTTATTAGACTTAAAACTGTTTATATGCAAATTAAATGTAGCCCTTTGGTTTAATGAAGAACAAATGCAATTATTTGATGCTCAATTAAAGAGACAGAGTTGTTTTACCCCCGCCATTACATCTTTGTTTACAGTTATTCCAAAGAGCTCATGAGTTAGGTATTCATAATTGTTTGGAACAGTCTTATATGGCTAAATATTACAATATGACCAAACTGGAGAATCCATTATTTAAGGAATTAGCCAATGACAAAACTACCAGGGTGATTAATCCCAATAAAGGTGGTGGCCTTGTAGTAATGAACCGTTCAGATTATTTGAACAGTATGAATGGAGCATTGTTGGACAACAGCTATGAGGCAGTATCACTCAATGAAATTAATGTTTCATTTCATAAGATTTATTATTAGAAGATATGTTGTTACAAGGTCAGATTTCAAAATGTGAATATGACTATATGCACAATGATTAGTCTGTTACTGCTAGTATTTTTGGCATCCCAAAAATCCATAAAAATTTGGCCAATCCTCCATTTAGGTCTATTGTGGATGCCAATAGGTTGGAAAAATTTCTTATTGCTAAGTTTATTGATCATCTATTAAAAAACAGGTTGAATCATTTTAAACACATATGCAAAGATGTACGCCATTTTCTCAGTAGGCTTAATGGTGTTGAATTTCAACCAGAAGATATCTTTGTAACCACTGATGTACACAATCATTTTTCCATTACTGCTCATAGCATAGGTTTACAATGGTTAGAAGAGGAGTTGTTTCAGTAAGCACACCTTTATCCTGATAAAATTAATGTCATCTTATTATTGATGGAAGTAGTACTTTAAAAAATTGCATCTTTTTGAATGCCAGTTCTTTAGGCAAACTACTGGGGTGGCAATGGGGGTTCAGTATGCCCCCATTTTTGCTAACTATGTTATGTTAGATTGGAAAAATGAATTTTTATTACAGAGTGAATTTTCAAATTGCTGGACTCTTTCCACTAGATTTTTAGATGATATCTTTATATTATGGATTGATACTAATGAAGAATAGAATGAATTCCTCACTTGCATTAATGACACTGTTGAATTTTTAAAATTGTTGCATGCTACATGATAGGCACATAGCCTTTTTAAATGTTGAAGTGGAAAAAGATTTTGTTCATAGGTTTAAATGCAAAATTCATAGATAGCTCATCTTCTCCAACTCATACCTCCATTATGCTAGTTGGCACCCTACATATCAGAAAAAAGTGGTAGTTAAGGGGCAATTAGTTAATGTAGCCAGGATGGCATCTGAGTTGCATGAATTTTACAAGGAATGTGAATTTATAATTAATATGTTCATCAAAAGGGGCTGTAATGACATTGTTTTAAATGAAATTAAAAGTGAAGTGATAAGTAAAAGAGAGAGAGGGTTTTACAAACCCACTTTGAATTCAGAATTAAAGAACCAGGAGGATATTCAGTCTAACTAGGTTGTACCATTTAAAAGTCAACATTTTATTTCAACCTATACTTTGGATAGTTATGATGTTTTGCAGTCCATTAAGAAAAATTGGCAATTGTTTCCAACTGATTCTGATTTGGTTTGAAAAATTGGGATGAGACCATATTTTACATTTAGGA